>NC_056725.1:1692086375-1692295228 GCF_019279795.1 Protopterus annectens | reverse complement strand
CCCCTTAACCAAAACCCTTTTTTGGTTTAAAAGAACTGTGTCTGTGCACTGTAGACATGTACAGATGGCACAGTTTTAGTCTTTTAGGATTATGAATATTATACATTTCCAGTACTTCTCATTATTATGCCCATATGTTTGCAAGGGAGCATTGTGATCACACAAATGATTAATTATTTTGTAGCTGACATTCAGCCGCACAACTTCTACACTAATATGTAGGCCCTGTCTGTTACAGGTGATGAGATATTATGCTTTGTTTATTTATTATGAGAAATATTATATTAATCATATTTCTGTGAATATCTCCATAAAGAAGCATTGCACGGTAATGATTAAGGTATCATTTTAAAGCTGACATTCATACTATCAAATTAAATGCAAATTGTATGGGTCTACATGGTACATTGAACAAGATATTGTACTTTTATTTGTCAAGAAGGCAAAAAATATGCACAGTATCAACATTCCTTGCCAAATATTTAATAATGGCTTTGATATGTACTATCAACATTTACATTGTTGGAAAGATTAGTGTCTTCTGAAAAACTTTCATGTTTACATTTTTAGTCTAGCTCTTATAGTTAGAGAATTATGAACAATTGTTTTCTGTATGGTGTTACAAATGGATTTTCTGAAAATGAGCTCAGGCTGCACTGTTGTTCTTAGAGTGGAATTAAGCATGCAGCTTTTTCTGAGCTGCTCTGGCGTGAATGAGTTAAGGAACTTTCAGACACCCTCTCAGGATCCGTTTCTGTAGAAGTGCAAGCCTCTGTCACTTCTCAGCTTGCTACCCTACAATCAATATCCAGTTCCTCCATGAGGCTCATTTCTCAGTTGACAGAAGGAACCTCAAGGGCACCGGGTTCAAGAGTTTCCATAAGGAAATGCATCTGGATGCACTTGTGTGATTTTTGCGGAGCCCTTCAGGACTTCATTCATCAGTGCTTCATTTGATGGCACTTTTATTAGGCTCCAAAGTTAAAGAATCTTTATCCAGGTGTGAGAAGTATGGAAAGACCCTGTCTGTCATCAGTGCACGTTTTTCCACCCCTCAAAGATCCTTTTCTAGGAATCTTCGAGGTGGAGGAAAGATATGGCTTAAAAACTCACAAGGTCTTTTCCAGGGTAGATGTGGAGGAGGTTCCCCCAAGGACAGAGGGGGGAATTCCATTGGTAGACGCCGCCCGTATGGGGAGGTGGTCCGTAAAATCAAGGGTCCAGAGATTCATTCTTTGGCAGACCCTTTCAACACTCTTGAAAGGAGGCCCAATCCTTCCCTGGAGGCAATTGGGGGATGTTCATCGTATTTCACGGTTGCAGTTCTTACAAAATGGGTTATCTAGCTCCCAGTAGCCCACAGTTGGGCAGAATACCAAAGCCTTGGTGTATATGACGTCTGCTGCCTTCGGCTGTAAACCTGATGTCTGGTATAAAGTAAGGCAGCCGACACCATTTCCTCAGTCTTTCTTGCCACAGAAGCAATTTGCATGAGTGCAGGTCAGCCGATTATCTTCTTTTGTATTTCGACTACTTCAGTTGAGGACATACTCAGCTAAGTACCCCGTTGGGGAACCTTTTTTCTTGCTTTAACGAATGTCAGAGAAAGTTAATAACTGTCTTGCCTGTGGAAAACCGCTTCCGCACCATGATTTTCATTTTTACTGCATCACATGCTTAGGCCTTTTGCACGGCGTCCCTAATTGTGATCTCTGTGCTTCGTTTAATCCGCGTACCATATGCCGTAGAACTAAAATTTTATATAAGCATTTCGGAGTTCGGCCTAGCTTCATCTGTATGGCGTCTTCTGGTCTCCCGACTTCCGATGTTTCTAAGAAGTGCAAGGATAAAGATCACGACAGGCCTAGGGTCAGTTTGGCTGACGATGTTCCACTTAAGGTGGTCTTCGGCCCAGCAGTTCTCAGTGAGGCACTTTTGCAGCCCCTGCAGTCCGTGGATGTTCAGCCGCAGGCCTCTGTTGAGACCCTTTTGGAGTCCTTCATGCCGCAGGCTTCCATTTTGCCTTCTGACCCTCCGCCAGTCACTACCTTCGATGTGTCCAGAGCCGCTAAGCAGGCCCCTGCTTCTGAGGCCTCTTTTCTTCATCCTGAGACCAGACCCAGATCGACGACCTCTGTTCAGACTACCGCTGTGGCTAGACCTCCAGAGTCCCTCCGGCTTTCTAGCAGACCTTCCCGTCGCAAATTTACTCAAAAGCAGGTGCCAGCCTCCCCTCAAATTTCTCAGTCACAGATGATTAAAATGGCTAGTGATCTTTTGACTCTTATCCGGAGCTCTCATCCTCCTCCTTCTAAGATGGCTAGAGAATTGTCCCCTAAAGTTTTGTCTCCCTCAGCTTCTGATGTTTCCAGCAATTCTGCTGATGAAGAGAAAGACTCTCAACTTTATTCTGGTTTTGAGGATTCTGATGCATAAGAATCTATCCCTTCTGCCTTTCCTCCTGAAGATTTTTCTTTTGGAGATGCTCTGAATACTCTTAGAGAGCATTTCAAGTGGGAGAGTCAGGACTATCCTCAGTCTAAGAAAAAGTTTAGGGAGTTCTTGGATTTATCATAGCATAAGCCTCTGGCTGTCCCTCCGGTGTTGAAAGTAGTCGATGATGATTTCATGGGGAATTCTTTGACTCCTAATTCTGTTCCTCCTGTTCTCAGGAAGCCTGACAGGTATTATAGAGTTCCTGATTCTCATCAGTTTCTTTTTAGGGATCCTACTGCTGATCCAGAGACTATTTCTCAGGGCCCTAAAGGTGTTAAGGCTACAGTTGCAAAACATCCTGTTCCCTCTGATAGAGAATCTAGGGCCTTGGACAGGTGGGGAAAAAAGGTTTATACTTCTGCCACCCTTGCTATTAGGTCTGTTAATTGTCTTTTTCATACGCTTAAGTTTCAGCAGCGTACATTGGACGCTATTAAGGCTAATATTGCTAGTGTTCCTTCCCTGGCGATAAGTAAGGACATGCAAGATTTATTGAATTCTGCCACTCTTGTGACTAAACATTCTTTACACTGTTGTTTTGACAATTTGGAGGCTTCTTGCAGGGCAGCAGCCACTGGATCTGTTGTAGGAAGACATGCTTGGCTCAGGGAACAGCCCCTTTCTGAGCCTGTTAAATCTAAGTTACTGGATTTACCTTTGCATAAGGACAATCTTTTTGGTAACAAAACAGAGGTCTTAAAAAACTTGGAGGATCAAGCCAAGTCTATGCAAACTGTTAAAGATTTTTACAAGTTCAGCCTCCTTGTTTTAGTAGACATTACCCTTCTAAGAATTGGACTTTTCTTGATCCCAGTAAATAGGGACTCACTAGGTCTCTGGGATATAGGTCTTCTAGGGTACAGACCTCTACTCCTCAAAAGACTAAACAATGGCATGCTTCCTCTTCAAAATCTGGGAGTTCAAAGCAACCTTCCCAAAGTAAGCATTGTCTTTGACTCAGCCCTCCCCCTGCCTGCCCCTGCTGCCCAGGGTTGCTTTTGGGGGGAATGTTGGCCAGTTTTGCAGAAATTTGGTCCACCATCACAGACGACAAATGGGTACTCAAAATAGTATTCCAGGGCTTCAAGTTTTCTTTTCACACTTTCCCTGTTCACCAAGGATACCCAGATATACCTCCAAATCAAAAGGCAGAAGCAGAAAAGCAAATTTCTTCCTTGCTGAACCTGGGAGCAATAGAGCCAGTTCCTGTACATCAGATAGGCCAAGGTTTCTACTCAAGATTTTTTTCTGGTTCCCAAAAAAGGGGTACCTGGCACCCCATTCTGGATTTGTCCATGCTGAACACTTTTCTGGTGATTCCCAAATTCAAAATGCTCACTCTTCAGCAGTTGCTGCCAGTGCTGGCCAAGGATTCCTGGCTGGTGACTTTGGATCTCAAAGAAGCTTATCTGTACATACCAATTATGGAAATTTGCAGGCAGTACCTTTGTTTCAGAGCTGGAAAGCGACAATACCAATTCTCTGCACTGCCCTTGGCTAATCCGCTGCTACCAGAGTTTTTACAAAATGCCTGGCTCTGGTCATTGCTTTTTGCAGCCAGAGAAACATTCAAATTTACCCTTACTTGGACAATTGCCTCATTCAAGCAAACTTTCCAGAACAACTTCTAAAGGATTTGGATTTTTTAAGGAACCTTCTCACCTCTTCGGGCTACATTCTCAATGAAAGGAAGTCAAGAATGGTATCCACAAGGGAGATTGTATTCCTGGGAGTGAGTTTGAATACAGCTGCCCAGATGGTATTCCTCCCTCAAGAGAAACAAATGCAGCTTTCAACTTACTTCAAGGATTTGGCAAGCATGACCCAGCTCTCTGCAGCGCATTTCCTGCAAGACCTGGGATTCATGGCTTCATGTATTCTGATGATTCCATATGCCAAACTGCATATGAGGAAAATACAGTGGTACCTCAAGAACCTTTTGGTGTCAGCACACACAAGATTTAGACTCGATACTTCCTCTGATTCCCTGTCTGCAGACAGAGTGTCTTTGGTGGGCGACAACTTGTTCACAGAACAAAGGCCTGCCTTTTCAACCACCTCCTGCAAGCATGACTCTCACCACAGATGCCTCTGACTACGCTTGGGAAGTGCATCTAGATGGCAGATGCATACAGGGGACTTGGAGCAACCAACAGATTCACCTGCACATAAATCTGAAAGAATTGATTGCAGTCCAGCAGGCATTGCTGGCTTTCAAGCATCTTCTTTCTCCTGGAACTCTTCTAGTCAGGACAGACAACACCACAGTCATGTGGTACATCAACAAGCAGGGAGGGACTCACTCTTACCCCCTGTGCAGACAAAGCATGATTCTGTGGTCCATACCAGCCTCCATGGGCCTACATCTGATAGCTCAGTTTCTTCCAGGCAGACTCAACACCTTGGCAGATTGGTTGAGCAGGCAGGTCCTGGATCCTCACGAGTGGCAACTGAACAAGACCGTCTTCTGTCGTATCATTCAGCGTTGGGGTTCTCCCCAGGTGGATCTCTTCTCATGTCCAAACAACCATCTTCTTCCAATCTTTTGCACCAGGGAACATCACGACAAAGCCTGGAGAGCAGATGTTCTTTCCTTCCCCTGGACACAGCTTTCAATTTAATGCCTTCCCTCCTCTGCCTCTTCTTCCCAGAGTGCTTTTGAGTGTAAGGGACGAAAAACCAAGGGCTATTATCATAGCTCCAGACTGGCCCAGGCAGTATTGGTATCCACTGCGTCGCAGTCTCGCCCAGTCTCAGCCTTGGCATCTTCCCCTGATACTGGATCTCTTGGCTCAGGAAGTGGGAAAATTTCTACATCCTCATCTTCAGACTCTGCATTTGGTGGCCTGGCTCGTAGTATAAATCTGTCTCAACAGGTGGTTGAGGTTCTTTGTGAGGTCTGGAGGCCTAGCACTAGGAAATCTTACGCAGATAAATGGAAAATATTATGTATTTGGATGCAAGCTAGAGGGGAAGACTCATCTCATCCTCTTATTCTTGATTATCTGGCAGGCTTGTTTAATGGTGGGCTTTCCTTTTCTTCAATCAAGATTCATGCCTCAGCGATTTCTGCTTATTGTTTCTTTGAACAACCCATCTTCTCACATCATTTGATGAAGCAGTTCCTCAGGGGGATTAGCAATTTAAAACTTCCCAGAAGGGCACCTACTCCTGCTTGGGATCTTAATTTTGTACTTGAGAAACTTACTCTGCCTCCTTTTGAACCAGCTGCCTCAGCAGATTTAAGGTTTCTGTCCTGGAAAACTGCTTTCCTCTTGGCCATTACTTCAGCTAGAAGAGTTTCTGAGCTGCAGGCCTTAATGGCAGTAGAGCCTTTATCTTCCATGTGGATAGGGTTCCCCTTCAAACCAATCCTTCTTTATGCCTAAGGTGGTTTCTAGCTCGACTCTTAATCAATCTATCCATCTGACTACCTTCTTTCCTAAACCTCAGAATAGAGGAGAAAGACTTCTGCACTCCCTTGATGTGCATAGACCACTTTGATTTTATCTGGACAGGACTAAAACCTTTCCGAAGTCTGACCAGTTGTTGGTCAGTTTTGCATCTGGAGCTCAGGGCAAAGCTATTTGTAAACAGACCATTTCTAAATGGATTGCCCATTGTATTCACTTTTGTTACTTGCAGCATGGCAAGGTTCCTCCACAGAATATCAGGACCCATTCTACTAGAGCAACTTCCACCTCAGCAGCTTTTTTGAGAGGTGTACCTACTAAGGGCATCCTGGAAGCAGCTACTTGGACTTCTGTTCACACTTTCACAAAGCATTACAATTTACCTTTGTTTTCTAAATCCAGGGCTTGTTTTGCCACTCCAGTGTTGCAGGGCATCCATACCAACCCTTAAATAGTGGGTATTCCTCCTCCCTTTTTTCTTTTGGCTTTGGGAATCAACCCATTTTGTAAGGACTGCAACAATGAAACATGATGAACATAGTGCAGTTGTGTACACTTACCATAAATGTAGATGTTCAAGTGTATTCACTGTTGCAGTCCTGGTCCCCCCCCCCCTCCATCCCCCTTTTTCCTAAGGCACAGACTGTCTTGTTTGTTTTGTGGATGGTATATTTCCAGGGATTTTCTTTTCCTGTTCCAGCCTTCTTGGGGGCTCCTGACAGTTATGGCAAGAAAAACTGAGGAAATGGCGTTGGCTGCCTTCCTTTATATCTGACATCAGGTTTACGGCCGAAGGCAGCCGACATCATATACGAAGTTTTGGTATTCTAGCCGACTGTGGGCTACCGGGAGCTGGATAACCCATTTTGTAAGGACTGCAACAGTGAATACACTAACATCTACATTTATGGTAAGTGTACACAACTGTACTTTGTTTTTCCCTGCACCAGAGAGCCTGGCTAGAGATAACAGATACTTTGGTGCAGAAGATCAGTTCCAGAGGTTATCTTATACCCTTTTTTCTTTCCTCCTCCCCATTCAGTGAAAATCGCCAATGTTCCACCCAGTCAGAGGGAACAAGCGGTAATTCAAATACAAAAGCTGCTAGAAAAAGGAGTCATCCAAGAGGTCACCCCAGACCAGATAGAATCTGGAACTTACTCAAGATTCTTTTTAGTGCAAAAGAAAATGGGACTGGAGGCCAATTCTGAATCTCAGCAACTTAAACAAGTCTCTTCAAAAAAAGCAAGTTCCAGATGGTCACAGTTCAGTCCATTCTCCCAATTTTGGAAAAGGACGACTGGATGTGCTAAACCTTCAGGATGCGTATTGTCACATAAAAATGAACAGATGCTCCAGAAAGAAGATTCTTATGCGTCCGGCTGGGAGCCAGTCATTACCAGTTCAGAGTTCTGCCCTTTGGTCTTGCCACAGCCCCTGGGGTGTTCACCAAGTTTATGACAGTGGTAGCAGCTCACTTAAGACTGCAAGGATTCCATGTGTTTCCGTTATCTAGACAACTGGATCACCCCCCCCCCCCCCCCCCAACCAGGCATCAGCTCTTATGGCAAAAGAAAAGGTTATTTAGATGTGCTGTTCTGGGTATAACCATAGACTACGAAAAATCTCATTTAGAACCAAGTCAAAGCATAGCGTTTATAGGCGCACTTCTCAATACAAAGTTGACCACTGCATCACTTCCCTTGCCAAGAATTCAGACAAGATTAGAAGTAAAAAAGATATCTGCAGTACTAAGATTGCAGCATGGTTGGTTCTTGAGTCTCTTGGATCGCTCTGGGATCAATGGCTGCAGCAATAACACTAGTACCGTTGGCCAGATTTTGTATGAGAATTCTTCAGTGGATGCTTGCCTTACAGTACAATACATCCCATGTCTGCTTCGATTTGAACCAACATGTGCAAGAGAGATCTCAAGTGGTGGATGCAGTCAGACCAAGTTCTACAAGGCCATTTCTACATTCCCTGTTAGCCTGAAGCCATAGTGACCATGGATGCTTCTCAACTAGGGTGGGGGGCATTACTTGAGAAAGACCATCCAAGGCACATGGTCCCCTGAGGATGCCAATTTGCATATCCGTGTTCTAGAGATGAAAGCGGTGCTTTTAGCATTGCAGGCCTTTCAAGATGCTCTCCCCTTAGGGACAACTGCAATACAAACAGACAGTATGTCAGTAGTTTGGTGCATCAACAAACAAGGAGGGACCAAATCCTACTCCTTGTGTTGAGAAGCTCTGAGTGTGGTAGTGGGCAATCTCATCCAACCACTGTCTCGTAGCAACACATATTCCAGTGAAATCCAGTGCAATAGCAGACAAACTGAGCAGGTACATTTTTACCCCATGAATGGTCCCTCAGCAAGAACATGACGGAAATGATTTTCCGACAGTGGGGCCAGCCTTGGAGTGATCTTTTTGCCTGTACCCTAAACAACAAATGCAGCAGCTACTTTGACCTAACCCCCCCCCCCTCACTGGGAAGGACGGAGGGTTGCTCTATTTCACAGTTGGCCCCCACGGTCTACTTTATGCTTACCCATAAATTCCATTGATTCCTAAATTCGTACAGAAAGCTGCTATGTTGAAGAACGAAGTCATCCTCATTGCACCTTACTGGCCTCAACAGATTTGGTGCCCTTTCCTTTTTCCTTACTTGCTTCGCCAACCTTGGATTCTGGATCTGATTCTAGACGTCCTGTCTCATCCAACAGGCATGATCCAACTGGATATAACAAATCTCAAGCTGACAGCTTGGCTTCTCTAATTCCGCTGATAGCCAGACAAGCCTATGCTCTTTTCTGTCCTAAACATATTGATGTCTTTCTGTTCATATGCTGCTGTATTCATAACACAAAGGCGTTCGCCTGTGGTGACTCTTGTATGTCTGGCCATTTTACAAAAGATAGATGCTACTGGGGGGACGTCAGCACACACCCTCCTCAGAACTTTTTCGACCACCTGTGTGACTGCCAGCTCTGGTCGTCGCTCCTTCGGAAAAGTGATCCTGTGTGACCCATTCATCTTATCCAACATCAGATAAGTACCCCATAGGTTTTTTTGATTATCTGTTGCTACTGCTGTTGGGTTTCAGGTAGAAGGAACAACTGTAGGTGTGGAAAGCAAATTCCACATAAGGATATGCATGAGCTCTGCCTGTTTTGCTTGGACCAAGAACACGACCACACTACTTGTAAACTTTTGTCAGGCCTTTGTTTCCAAAACCCTCAGAAGTCACTTAGCTGCCTTAAAACTTTATTTAGAGAACCAGTGACTAAAGTGCCGTGCTAAAGCGATGGATCTGACATCGGGTCCCTGTGATGAGCCACCTGTTAAAAAGGCCAAAAAGTCTAGGCTTTGACTGCTGCACCCTCCCTTCCAGCCATACCTCTCGAGGCCGGTGAAGGACTGGAGTCCGAGCCAGAATACTCGGTCCTTCCTTTAGTGGGTACCCACAAGGAAGCCATTGAAGAAGCCAAGAGCACATCCCAGAGGGAAATGCAGGTGTTCAGATCTCTCGCTGAGTGGGACCCTAGGTTCATCATCTCCCGAGATCCCGTGTGGGGTCTTGCAAATTGTAGTTTGGGAAGACATTAGCTCTGATATTGTGTGGAGTGCACCCAGTGTCCGTCCCTACCTCTCTTCAGAGATCCCCGACACCTCGACGTTGGAGTCCCACAAAAAGAAAAAAACAAACACCTTGCTCATTCACTGATGCCTTCGGCCTCTGAACAAATTTCTGACGGACAGGCCTTCACCCAAGGCCTTTTAAATGTCTTCTTAGCCCTGCGCCAGGCCCCTACTCTGGTCCAGGCTCATGCAGCATCTACTCCCAAAGGTAAAATAGCTCTGGATGTCTCATCTGAAGAAGAGGATTCATCAGGAGATTAATCTCTCACCTACACCTCCCATATTGCTTCCCCTCTGGAATATGCTTCCCCAGAGGAGGAATCCAATGGCACAGATTCCCCAGGTGAAGATATCACCTTTGGGGAAACCATTGCTCAAATGAAAGCATTATATAAGTGGGACAGCAGTCAGGTAACAGAAACTCAGATGAGATATTATGACCTGTAACGAATGGAGTCTCTGAAACCTGTCTACTGTTCCCCCACTGCACCCTGCCTTCTTGGATGCCTTCCTAGCTGCCTCCAAAAACTCTGACTCACAACCTCCAACGCCCAGATGACCAGGCAGGTTTTGTAAGGTCCCTGAGGATGCAACATTCCTGTATACAAAGCTCCTTCTGCAGACCCTTCAGTCATTACTATGTCTACAGACAAGATAGCTAAGCTACTCCCTTCCACTTCCCTCCTGCCATCTGACAAGGAGAGCAGATTAATGGAGCGCCTGGGGAAAAAAGGTCTATGCTTCTGCTACCCTAGCAGTAAGAGCAATTAACTACCAAAGCCATATGGCCAAGTGTTCCCTGGCCCTGCTGGCTGATGTGACAAAACAATTGGGGGATATCCCAGACTCCAAACCATCTTCCCTGTTAAATTCCTGCCCTCAGGTGACCAAGTACTCTATAAAGTGCAGTTAAGGTGCAGTAGAGTCCTCATCTAGGGCTGCCGCCTCAGGGTCTGTCACTAGGAGATACTCCTGGCTTAGATTACAGCCTCTCCCAGATGACATCAAGTCTAAACTCTTAGACGCACCACTAGATGATAAAGACTTATTTGGTTCGGCTGCTGCTGATCTTTTCAAAGCCCACTAAGTGAAGGGCAAGGTCTGAGACACATTTTTGTCTCTCCTGTGTCATGCTTCCAAAGAAACTACCCTACTAAGACCTCCTTTGTGTGAAGGCCTGCCAGACAGTTACCAGCCAAAAACAAAAAGGACTCTAGGAAACAGACCTCATCCAAATCTGCTTGCCCTACTCCTGCTGCCAAACAGCCATTTCAGAGTAAGTGTGGTAGCCTGTGACTACCAGGCACGGGATCCAGACACTCCTCTCTCTCTCTCTCTCACTCTCTCTCACTCTCTCTTTCTCTCTCTCACTCTCTCTCACTCTCTCTCACTCTCTCTCACTCTCTCTTTCTCTCCTTGGAATCAGGGCACCCAGGACTCTTGGGCCCTCTCTGTAATTCAAAAGGGATACGTCATGACATCGGAGACGAAACCTACTCCCAAAGGCATTCCTCAACCCCCTCGAAAACAACTGTTTGTGTTTTTTCCCTTCTGTTCTTCAGGAGCTCCTAGTTCAGGGAACAATTCAAGAAGTCCCTGTACATGCAAAAGGAAAGGGATTTTACTCCAGGATGTTCCTGGTGCCCAGGAAAGAAGGTCCATGGAGACCTCTCCTGGACTTGTCCCATCCCAACACCTTCCTCTATGTTCCCTTCTTTCGGATGCTCACTCTTCCTACCCTTCTTCCCTTGGTACTACCCCAGGCCTTCTTAGTATCCCTGGATATCAAAGACACCTATTTAAACATCCCAATCCATCCTTTCTTCAGGAAATTTCTCCGCTTCTCAATGAATTCTGCACACTGTCAGTTCTGTGCTTTGCCATTTGGTCTCTCTACGGCCCCAAGAATGTTTACAAAATGACTGGCACCAATCATAGCCTATGCCACGACAAAGGGAATCCAACTCTTCTCCTACCTAGACAATATCCTGACCACTTCAGTTCCTATGACATTACAACATCTAGACTTCACCATTGCCCTGCTGAGAAGTTTGGGATTCAATGAATCTCAAAAAATCATCCCTGATAACCTTCACAAGATCAGGTGTTCCTGGGTTACAGGATCCTAACAGAAAAAATGATGGCTTATCTTTCCCCAGAAAAACATTGGTCTCTCACTGCTTACTTCAAGCAATTACTCCCTCTAAAAGCCGTGTCAGTCAGGGAGTTTCTCAGACTCCTGGGGTTCATGGCCTCCACCATCCTCGTGGTTCCTCTGGCAAAACTCCACATGAGAAAATTCCAGTGGTACTTGAGAACTGTCTGGAAACAACACCTGCACCCCCTGGAGTTCATAGCGTCAATGCTTCCGTGCCTTTCCAGAGAGTTGAACTGGTGAATAGCCCAGATAAAGGCCAATCTAGGCCTACCCTTGCAGCCACTGGCCCCCAAACAGGACCTCTTCACAGGTGCCTCAGACAAAGGTTGGAGGCCAACCTTGGGAGAATGGAGAGTGAAAAACACTTGGAACCTCACTCAACAGAAACAAACACATTTTTATCAAGGAAATGAGAGCCCTGATATTAGCCCTACAAATTTTCAAGGATCATCTCCTACTAGGCACGCTGGGGTGGTACACAGACAGTACCACAGTGCTGTGGTACATCAGCAGACGGTGGGGGAGGGAGACCAGGTCCTACCTCCTGTGCAGGTTGGCCCTTCAGGCATGGGAAATCACCCTGGACAAACAAGTCAGCTTCCATGCGGTCTACATTCCCTCAGCAGACACTGTGATGGTAGATACTCTGTCTCGCGAATAGATGCTAAACAGGGATGTGTTTCTGGACCTGGTCCATCGATGGGGTATTCCATATGTGGATCTGTTTGCCTCCACCATGAACAGAGAGCTTCCAACCTTGTGCTCCAGGGTACCACACCCTGAAGCAGGGAGGGTGGATGCTCTCTCATTCCCTTGGAGGGGGGGGATATACACTTATGCATTCCAAAAATTCAAAAAGACCAATCTCAAATCTTGTTGGTGACTCCCTGTTGACTAAGGCAACACTGGTTCCCCCTATTACTTCATCTAGCCAAGGGCAATCACCACAAGTTACCCATATGGCTGGACCTGCTCACACAGGAGAATGGAACACACTTACACCCACAACTGTCCACTCTGAACCTTACACTATGAGTGATAGGGCATTGATTCCCTTCAGACACCTTTACGCATAGGACGTGATTCAGGTTTTGCAGGAGGCCCAAAAAACAAATACCAGAAAATCATGCCTTTCTAAGAGGAAGAGATTTTCTGCCTGGTGTCAGAAATGCAACTTAAAGCCACTGGTTATAGAGCCTCCAGTGGATGTTCTTCGTGTTTCACTGTTGCAGATATTACATTTGGGTAATCTGCTGGCAGGTTGCCCTCAGTCGGCCTGAATTCCAAAGTTTTGGGTCCTGCGTCGGTTGCTGTCTTCTCTTCCATGACGTCAGGTCATCAGGGGTATAAAACATGCAGTCGACGCCATTTTCTTCAGTCTTTCTTGTTGCGCGTTGCCCGAAGCAGAAGCATTTTGCAAGTGCCGGTTGGCTGACTACTGAAATATTTGTGTTTGAGTTTCAGAACCGAAGTCTTCACTAAAGCTAAGTACCCCGTTGGGGAAACTTTTTTCTTGCTTTTTACCGATGTCAGAAAAAGTTAATAATTGTATTACTTGTGGAAAGCAAATACCTCATAAGGATTTCCATTTATACTGTATTCCTTGCCCTGATCACAACGTGCCTGGGTGTTGGTTTTGTGCTAGATTTGACCAACGCACTATTAAGCATCGGTATATTTTTGCATCAGAGTGTTTTGGAAACGGATTTAACTACCCAGAAATGTCATCAGATAGCAATCAGACTACCAAAGTACATAAAAAAAATGCAAAGAAAAGGACAGAGAAAGGCAGTCGAGATCCAAAACCGACGACGAAGCTACTCCTAAGCCAGTTGCCGGTTTGCCGGTACTCAGTGACGCGCTTTCGCAGCCCCTGATGCCCGCTACCTTCGAGTCGCAGGCCTCTGCTGACACCCATGTGGAGTCCGGCACGCAGCAAGATACTCAAGGTATTGGACCGACGGATGTATCTCCCTCAGATGGGTCCGGAGCCGCTGAGAAGGGCTTCTGAGGGTGTATTCAGACCTCAACATTTGTATATCAAACCGACAGCTGCAAAACCAAAAACAAAAGCAACTTCTAAAACTAAAAAACTGATGCATGAGCCACATACACAGGCCGCTATGCCTAAAAAACAGATGATCAAAATGGCTGAAGACCTTATTACCTTGATCAGGGGTACCCATCCCCCTCCAGATAAGAGGCCTAGGCAAGACAAGGACTATGAATCTTCAGATCAGGTTTCTATTTCTTCTGATTCCTCTTCTGATCAGGAATTATCTTTACCTCCCTATGAGGATTCTGATGCTGAGGAGTCTATTCCATCTGCATCTCCTCCTGAGGATTATTCATTTGGAGAAACCCTGCATACTTTGAGGGAGCATTTTCACTGGGAGAGTCACGACTTCTCAGAATCAAAAAAGAGGCTCAGGGATTTCCTTCTCCCTCAGCACAGGCCTTTAGCCATTCACCCTGTCCTAGACATTGTGGATGATGTGTTTTCGGAGTCAAGTTTGACCCCTGACTCTCTACCTCCAGCTCCCAGTAAGCCTGACAGATATTACAAGGTCCCTGACTCACATCAATTTTTATTTAGAAACCCTGATGTTGATCCTGACACTATTTCACAGGGTCCAAAGGGAGTTAAGTCCTCGACAGCAAAAAATCCTACCCCCTGTGACAGAGATTCAAGGGCACTGGACAGATGGGGAAAAAAGGTTTATACATCTGCAACCTTGGAAATCAGGGCCTTAAATTGTCAATTTCATATGCTTAAGTACCAACGCCATGTTACGGGATTGCTGAAACAGAAAATGATGTTGATTTCAGAATGTGCAGAAAAAAAAGAATTGCAGGAATTATTGCATGCAGCTGAACAAGTAGGAAAGCATACTTTGCATTGTGGGTTTGATTCCTTAGAGGCCTCCTGCAGGGCCGCAGGTACTGGATCTGTGATTAGGAGGCATGCCTGGTTAAAGGAACAAAATTTGCCTGATCATGTTAAAGCTAAACTGCTAGATGCACCTTTACAGCATGATTCTCTGCTTGGTATTAAGGCAGAAGAGGTTTTAAAGAAAATGGAAGACAAAGCTAAGTCTATGCAAACTGTTAAAGACTTTTTACAAATGCAGCCACCAATATTTAGTAGACACCGGCCTACAAAAAATTGGTCCTTTCCTATGTCAGACAGAGCTCAAAGGGGCAAATCCAGACACCCTAAGGGCTCCAGATACCAGGCGCAAGATTCATACAGGTCAAAGCAATGGAGCGCTTCTACCTCCAAATCTGGAGGAGATAAATCGCAAACCTACAGAAAGCAATCCCAGCGACTTCCCTCTGCCTATACCAAGCACTTATCTTTTGGCAGCAACCGTAGGGGGAAAATTAGCACTTTTTGCTCAAAATTGGCAGTTAATAACCCAGGACAAGTGGGTACTAAACATCGTATCACAGGGATACAGATTCCATTTCCACACTCTGCCACTGGCAAATGGTTGGCCAGATATGCCAAAAAAATCATTGGGCAGAGGCACAGAAACAGGTTACGTCCCTCATGGATATGGGGGCCATTCAGATAGTACCAGAACAGGAAAAAACAAGGTTTTTACTCAAGACTATTCTTGGTACCAAGAAAGGACAAGGCCTGGCGGCCAGTACTGGATTTATCGATTTTTGAACACATACCTGGACATTCCAAAATTCAAAATGCTGACTTTGCAGCAGCTTCTGCCCATGCTGGGCAAGAATGCTTGGCTGGTGACATTAGACCTAAAAGAGGCATACCTGCTGTCCCAGTAAGACAGTCGTGCAGAAGATACCTCAGATTCAATGCTGACTTAATGCATTACCAATTCTCTGTACTGTCCTTTGGCTTATCTACTGTGCCCAGGGTCTTTACAAAGTGCCTGGCACCAGTAATTGCATTTTGCAGGCAAAGAAGTATACAAATATATCCTTACTTAGGCGACTGTCTCATTCAAGCAGAGAACAAGGACATTCTTCTTCGACAACTGGCGTTTGTGAAAAGGCTTCTAACATGCCAAGGGTACACCATAAACGAAAAGAAATCACAACTGGTACCCTCTCAAAAGATAACATTCCAGGGTGCAAGCTTGAATACAACTACCCAGATGGCGTACCTCACGCCAGACAAGCAAAGGCAACTGGTTACTTACTTCAAACTGATGACAACAAAGACCCAGTTATCTGCAACACAAATTCTGCAAGCTCTGGGCTTCATGGCATCCTGCATCCTACTGATTCCATATGCAAGACTGCATATGAAGAAACTTCAATGGTACCTGAAAAGTTTATGGAGTCAACATTCTCACAGTCTGGAAGCAATGATTCCTCTCATACCCTGCCTACAACAGGAGTTTTTATGGTGGGCAAAGGCATGTCACCAAAACATGGGACGGCCCTTCACTCTCCCCCCTGCCAGCCAAACCTTAACAGATGCATCGGATTATGCCTGGCGGGCCCACATGGCAGGAAGATGCATTCAGGGCATATGGACCCCAAAACAAATGCATCTGCATATCAACCAGAAAGAGATGCTAGCTGTTCAAAATGCCCTAACAGCATTCAAGGACTTACTTCATCCAGGACAACTACTGATAAAGATGGACAACACCATAGTCATGTGGTATATAAACAAGCAAGGAGGCACACACTCATACACCTTTGCAGATTAGCCATGGCACTGTGGGACCCAGCTTTGACCTACCAAATACATCTTCAAGCTCAATTCCTGTCAGGAAAACAAAAAACACTGGCAGACGATTTAAGCAGAAACCTTATGGATCCTCACGAGTGGAAACTAAATCCACAAGTCTTCAGCATAACACAGAAATGGGGGAGCCCAGACCTAGATCTATTTGCCTGTCCTCAAAATTATCAATTGAAAAAATTCTGCACAAGGACTTATCACAGACAAGCATGGAAAGTGGATGCCCTATCCTTCTGTTGGAAAAACCTATCAGTTTATACCTTTCCTCCTCTGCCTGTTCTCCCCAAGGTCCTCCTAAAAGTCAGACAAGAGAAACCAAAGATGATACTAATTGCCCCGGACTGGCTTCATCAGTACTGGTACCCAATCCTAAGGAACTTGTCTCAATACCCAGCTTGGACCTTACCTCAAAGACGTCAACTACTGTCCCAGCAAAACAATCAGATCCTGCACAATCAACTACAGACACTGAACCTGGCAGCATGGCTGATCATGTAGTTATACAAACAACACCTCTCAGTAAAGCTGTGATGGATGTCATTTTGGAAGCCATAAGGCCTAGTACTAGAAAATCTTATGCCGACAAATAGAAGAGATTCTGTGCTTGGAATCAAGCACAAGGAACTGATACAGCAGAACCAAGTATTCCTCAGATATTACAATACTTAACTGAGATGCTTGACAAAGACCTATCTTTCTCATCAATCAAAATCCATGCCTATGCCATTTCGGCTCATTACAATACAGAGCCACCAATCTTTTCTCATCCTTTACTAAAGCAGTATCTTAGAGGGGCCAAAAATTTAAGGCCTCCTAGAAGATCACCATTACTTGCATGGGACCTCAATTATGTGTTGGAAAAGCTCACCCTGCCTCCATTTGAACCAGCTGCTACCGCTGATATACAGTTCTTATCATGGAAAACAGCTCTGCTACTAGCAATTACTTCAGCAAGAAGAGTTTCAGAGCTACAGGCCCTAATGGCTGTAGAGCCTTTTATCATATTTTACCCAGACAGGGTCCTACTTTTATGCCTAAGGTGGTTTCCAGTGTGGCTCTTAACCAAACGATTCATCTGCCAATTTTTTATCCAAATCCGCAGAACAAAGGGGAGAGAATTCTGCATTCCTTGGACGTACACAGACAGCTAAGATTCTACTTGAGCAGGACTAAAGCTCTAAGAAAAATTGAGCAATTGCTAGTGGCATATGCTGCAGAATCAGAAGGAAAGGCTGTTTCAAAGTGGATAAGCCACTGTATCCGTTTCTGCTACTTACACCATGGTAAACCTGTGCCCAAGGGCATTAGGTCTCATTCCACCAGAGCTGCAGCTACTTCAGCAGTCTTTCTCGGAGGAGTACCAACCAAATACATTCTAGAGGCTGCTACTTGGAGTTCTGTTCACACCTTTACAAAGCATTATCTTTTGCCTCTCTACTCTAAGTCCAGGGCAGGCTTTGCCACTGCAGTGCTACAGGGCCTTATAGCCACACCTAATGCTGTTTAGCTCCAGCCTCCCATCCATAGCTTTGGGATTCTACCCAAATGTAATGACTGCAACAGTGAAACACGAAGAACATAGTACAGTTGTGTACACTTACCCTAAATGTAGATGTTCGAGTGTATTCACTGTTGCAGTCCAGGTTACCCTCCCGCCATCCGCCTGTCATTCTGGAGTTTATCTTTCCTTCTCTCTCTTTTACAACCTATGTGGTGTATTTGCTTGTAGATGAAGGTAAAGTTTATTTTGATGCATGTATGTGTATATATATATATATATATATATATATATATATATATATATATATATATATATATATATATTTTTTTTTTTTTTTGCTACCTTTTTGGGGGCACCTGACATCGGAGGCAAGAAAAACTAAAGAAAATAAGAAAATGGCGTTGGCTGCATGTTTTATACCCCTGATGACCTGACGTCATGGAAGAGAAGATGGCAACCGACGCAGGACCCAAGACTTTGGAATTCAGGCCGACTGAGGGCAACCTGCCAGCAGATTACCCAAATGTAATGACTGCAACAGTGAATACACTCTAACATCTACAGTTATGGTAAGTGTACACACCTGTACTTTTTGTCCTACCTGTGTGAATTGATGAAGTCTGGACTGTCTTATTCTTCGGTCAAGTCCCACTTGTCTGCCATCTCACCATGCCTGCCTCTCACCCCCACTTGGCTTCTAGGGTGGAAGTCAAAGTTTTTCTAAAAAGGGGTCTGCACCTCAGACCCCCAAGGAAGCCCATTCCGCCTCCTTGAGATCTAAATTTTGTACTAGAGAAATCGACACTGCCACCTTTTGAGCCAGCCAAAGACTGTTCCCGCCAACATTGTACTTGGAAAACTATTCTCTTGGTGGCCATTACTTCAGCCAGAAGGGTTTCAGAACTACAAGCCCTTATGGCTTCCCATCCTTTTACGGTCTTCCACAAAGACAGGGTTTGTTTGCGTACCAACCCAACATTAATGCCCAAAGTGGTCAATGAGCTGCCCCTGAATCAGGCCATGAACCTACCTACATTCTTTCCTCCACCCCAAAAGCCATCTGAAAGGATTCTAGATTCTCTGGATGTTCACAAACAACTCCGATATTATCTGGCCAAGATCAAACCCATCTGTAGATCGGGTAGGTTCTTTGTGTCCTACCACCCAAGAGCCCTGGGGGACCCTGTTTCCAAGCAAACCATATCTTCTTGGATATCTAAAACTATCACCTTCTGCTGTACAGCCCATGTCAGGAGGCTTTCCTCCCCAGTAAAGGCACACTCCACTAGGACAGTATCCTCCTCTGGAGCCTTTTTCAAGGATCTGGATACAGCTGCCATTCTAGAAGCAGCTACATGGTCCTCTGTCCATACCTTCACCAACCATTACAAGCTGGAAATTGTTTCTAGGGCCAGAGCAGGGTTTGCCAGAGCTATCCTTCATGGGTTTGTGGAAAACGCTTCTGTTCCTCCACTCAAATCTTAATGCAGGAGCTTTTGCACTCCCCCTTGTGTTATGAATACAGCGGCATGTGAATAGAAGGACATAGTATTTTTGTGTAAATTCTTACCATAACTTTAGATGCCCTTCTCTTCTCTATGCTGCTATATAGTTCCCATCCTGCCTTCCCCCTTGCACTTGACTGACTCCTGAGTACCCACTCCGTAGTCGCTGATTCCAATGCCATTCAGTTCTGAGGAGGGTGCGTGCTGATGTCCCTTTTGTACCTAACATCTGTTTATGGGTGATGTCCGCAGAGAGAGAGAGAGACACGCGGGATGTCACACGCTCCCTAGTGGTAGCATCTATCCTTTGTAAAATGGCCGTACTTACGAGAGTCACCAAAGGCGAACTTGTGTTATGAATACAGTAGCATATAGAAGAGAAGGAGATCTAAAGTTATGGTAAGAATTTACACAATACTTTATTCTCCCTTAAACTATCTACAAGCAGACTGTATGCTGACATGTGGAAGAGATTTGTCTACTGGACTATTCAGAATCATATTAAACCTTTTTCAGCTTCGATATAATGTTTTGGAATTCTTGATCTTTCTTTTTATTGAAGGAGCTAGTACATTTACAGTTAGTTCAGCTAGCAGCAATTTCTAATTTTCATATCAGATTTGATGGTTCATCACTTGCTTCTCATAAGCTTTGCGAGGCTTTTCTAAGAAGCACACTGTTATTGAGACCTCCTTTTAAAGATCCTACTCCTCCATGGGATCTGAATGTGGTACTGCAAGTACTAATACATTCCCCCTTTTGAACCTGCAGATAAGTGTGATGTTAAATATTTATCTTGGGGAAACCTTATTTTTGCGGCCATTACTTCAGCCTGAGGAATTTTTGAAATTCAGGCCTTATCCTCAAAACCACCATATCTGATCTTTCATAAGGACAGAGTTGCACTACGAACCAACGCATCCTTCCTTTCTAAGGTGATGTCTGCATCTAACATCAACCAGTCTATTAATTTACCAGTATTTTCCTTGAATGTACAAACAAAGGTGAATGCTTACTTCATTTACTAGATGATCACAGGCAATTATGTTTTTATTTACATAGAACAAAAGAAATCAGAACTACTGATCAATTACTTGTTTCTTATGCAGATGTAAAGTTTGGTAATCCAGTAAGCAAAGTAACTTTAGTCAGGTGGCTTATTGACTGCATCTTATTTATTTACAACAAATTGGGTATCACCCTATCAAGTCGATTACGGATTTACTCCACCAGATCCATGTTAACTTCCTTATGTCATACATGTTTGAAAAAGTATGTGCAGGAGCAACTTGGGCTTCCCCCTATACCTTCATTACTCATTGCAGAGTGGATTTGTTCTCCAGCGGGAGATCATTTGGCTTAATGGTGGTCAAAAATATCCTTCCTTGAGTCCACCTTGGAGCTAAGGTAGCTCGGGACTCTGTCCTATTAGTTGAGGATTGAATAAAACTTGACAACATCAGATAAACAAGTTATGCACTCACCATAACGTTCCATCTGTGTTGTCAGTTTTCATTCTTCTGCAACTTCCCTCCCACCAACCCCCATCATTGTGCAATTTCAGGAAGAGCAAATGGTTAGACACTTATTCTACTGCCCACATAATTAAACTCCAGATATGGTCGCTGCTTTGTTTTATGTGTGTGTGTGTGTGTGTGTGTGTGTGTGTGTGTGTGTGTGTGTGTATATATATATATATATATATATGTGTGTGTGTATGTATGTGTGCGTCAGCTACTAGGAACAGGGATACAGAGCTCCAAAGTGGACAGTGTGGAGTTTTTTGTGGGTCTGGAACATGCTCCCTGTGAACTCTTAAGGGAAATTGTGGCTGGTGCAGGGGGGTGGGGCCTGCATCTGAAAATACTGTGTGAATCCACCTTTGCTCTTAGTGACCATCCCTTCCCAGAGTCAATATTGAGGATCAAGTCTTCTTTATTGCTGGCCCAGAGTAGGGATCTGTCACAGTACTCACCATAATGTTCCATCTGTGTTGTCAATTTTCATTCTTCCTCAACTAATGTGTTCAGATCCAGTCTCTTGGATCTGACTCCGCCATATGTTTTCGTATTATAATCAGCAAACAAGATCTGAGGTAAATGGGGTTGGTGCATTATGGGTAAGGGAGAAGCTCAAGAGTTCAAAGTTGTCACAAGCTTTTGCAGTGTCCGTGTCAGATTCGAGGGATAGGGAGGGACAGGTGGCACTACTTCATAACATCACAAGTACATAACTTCTTTTTTACTTAAAATAGAAAGCCTTAAGGAAAATGAGAAGGGGGTGCTAAGATCTGTGAAGGATTGTTGTCAAAAGTCCAAAAAAGACAAAGAAACAGCAGTTTGACGACTCTGAGCCCTCCATTCTTGAGAAGCTGTTTCCCAGCCAAGGTATCAGAACATCTGCTACCTCACCATCCCACATGGGACCTTTGATTTTCACTTCTTTCTGCTCCTCCTCCTACCTTGACAGGATTCCTCAGGACTGACCTATTGCTCCAAGGAAAAGATTGGGAAGCTTCTTTTTGAAGCAAGAGTGGTCAGGCTTTTTGTCCTCCAGACCATCATCTGCTGCTTCCTTGCTTCCATCCATCTATCCACTCAAGATCTCTTTGAAGCCCTACCTAGTTTGACTGGGGCAAGATGATGTCAACCTTTGTTTTGGTTCAGGTCCAGTTTGGTGTTCTGTTTGCCCCCTCAACGTTTAGAGCAGTGTGAGGAAATAAAGCTCCACCTGTTGCTGTTCCTCTTCCTTCTCCAGGTCCAGTTTTGCATTGGAAGTTTTAGAATCGACAAGACATCCCATGTTGATGCTCTGTGTTTCACGGGATCCCTTTTCCTTATTGTTGGTGCTCTTTGTGCTGGTGGCTGGGCCGACAGCAGCAGTGCTGACCCCCCACTAGCTCTGAAAGGGTCAGCACTGGGAGTCTGACTTCATCAACTCCTTTCAGGACCCTTGGCAGTGTTCTTGCCATTGAACCCCCTCAGTACCAAATCCCACCTTTGTGACACTTGTGCATGTGTCTCTGGGACCTGTGCTCCTCACCAAGGTTACCCCTCCATCTTCAATATTCAGCTGTTTGGCATCAATGGCTTTGGTCTTGGACACATTGGCTGAGTTATGCAGAGGAAGAATGTAACTTTTACAAAGCAGTTCATGTCCCTAAGCAAGATCAGGCATTTACTGTCTTGGTTCCGCCCTTGCATACCACTGAAGCTGAGCCTTTGGCTTTTCAGCAGTTTTCCACTTGCAGGACAAGGAGATCTTGTTATGCTGTCTATGGTTCACTGGTCTGAGATTCCTCCTTTTGGTGAGAGTTAACACCAACCCCCCCCCGAAACAGGAAGCACTTGCACTCATCTTCTGAGTCCCCCCTCCTCAAGTATGGATGTTGACAAAGGAGAGTCTTTCCCAAAATCCTTTCCTGATGACATTACTATTGGTAAGATTTTGTAGATAAGACAGAGGTGATCTTAGCCAGTTGATCCCACGTCTTCCAAAGAAGAGATACTATAGCAGGCTTTCAGGTCCTCAGCCACATCAGTTTAAGTTGTACCATCACCTGATAAGTTAATATAAATGGTGTGTTCTAGAGCCCGGAGAGTGCTTGATGTTGCGGAACCATTCCGCTACAAATTGGATAGGGCTCCAGACCTCCAAGGATACTCTCCTGTGCAGTAGGGGGACTTTTGTAGATTCTGTTGTAGTATCAGTGGCCACCAAGGAGGACATTGAGGACACACTAACCCCTCATCCTCCTAGTGAAGAGTTGTAAATGGTGGATAGGCTGGGAAATTGTGTAAATGCATTGAATACCTTTACCACTGGGTTCTAAATTACTTGGCACATATAAAAAGGTTTCAGAGGGACCTAATGGACAGCAGACAAGACTGAGGATTCTGAAGCACCTGCCCAATGAAGAGCTCTGCAAACAGATGGAGACTTTGACAGTGAAGTGATATAGTTGATGGTGGCCATGATGATATACAAAGCAGCAGGATGGAGCAGCTAGATCAATATATTCAGACATTGCATTTTGGCATCAAGTCTGGCTTTGCCTCACTGGATTTGCGTAACACTTTAAGGCAGCAGTCATCAGTGCCCCATTTGACTGATTATCTTGCTCGTGCAGAAAGTGAAAGGTAAGCTGCAATAATGTGAATAGGAGGGCAAAATCCTAGCAGCTGTTAGGGTCAGATTCTTTGGCCCACAAATATCCTTTCTGAGAGATCAAAATTATTCCAAAACCCTTTGGTTTTTATAAATCCCAACGGCTCCAAACCCAGCAGCATTTATATGGACATCATGCGGCGGGGGGATTTTTCTGTGATAACCTCTGCTAGAGAGGTAGAGGTGGTCTGCATCAGCAAGGGTTTTGTGGGTCCTTTTCTGTACACTGACAGGGTCAGTCCTGAACAGTTACCAAACTGCTTACTCTTGGGTGGATGGCCATCACCCAAATGGGTGGGTCAGGGAAATCTGTATCCAGAGGTTACTCTCTCTACCATTTTTAACAATGACCAAACACCTGCCACCCCATCCCCCTACAGTACCACTGTGTCCAGAAGATGGCATCTGAACAGGAGGTGAAAATCCTACTTCAAAAAAGAGCCATCCAGGAGGTCTTACCAGACTAAAGATGGTTTCATTTTTTTTACTTCATATACTTCCTGGTGCCTAAAAGGACTTGAGACCTCAGACGTCTAGACTGCTATGTGAAGGAATCATTCTAGATGGTCATTGTGCAATCCATCCTGCCATGTTTGCAAACAAGAGATTGGATGTGCTCTTTGGATCTCAAAAATAGTAAAACTGTCCTGGAGACTTGACTTCAGGTGATAATTCAGACCTTTGCAGTTTGATTTCATCACTGCCCCTGGGAGGCCCATTGCTGCTGCTACAGAAGAAAGCTAATTTGGGCAAAAAAAAATTACATCTGATATTGTTAATCCTCGTTCATTCCTTATGCCTGGGTTGTGGAACCGAGCCAGCCATCTTCCAAGCTCACAACAGCCACAAACTCTCGAGCTAAACTCTCACCCGCAATTCCCCTCTCCCTGTTGCCCCAGATTTTGTTTGCCACATCGCCATTCAGTCGTGTCAAGCCACTTCTCTTGAGCCAAGTAAAACTTCTTTGATAATACATAATCGTATTGCAGTTCTTCTCAGTTCTATTTTTGCTAAATAGTTAATGTTAAGTTGTCAATCTCGCCTTCATTCTTGCTTGATGGGTTCGGAGCCGATCCCTCGGCTCCGACTCGGCACTTGCTAAGCTCGAGAGTCACTTTTACCAGCTCGAGGCAGCCCCATATCCCATGATGCAAGGCGGTAAGTACCCAGATCTCGTTTGCCGCTTCGCTTATGAGGTCCTCCTTTTACCAGCTCCTGGTAAGTGATTCACTTTATTAATATTAAAGCCCCTTTTTTGTTAAAAAACACTTTATTATTAGTTTTAAGTTAATTATTTAGATTTCCTGACAGAAAATCCCTGTCTCCTTTAATATTTTTTAGTCAAACTTTACCCATCCCATCCCCTCCCTGTTAGGGTGTGTGTGTGTTTATTTTTAGGAATACCTTTTGGTATTTTCTTTAATTTAAGTTTTTTGACTGGTGTGTGTGTGTGTTTTAAGCACCATGTCAAAGGAAAGGGTCTCAGGTTTTAAGAAGTGTGACTCGTGCTGTCAGAAGATGTCTCTGACAGACGGTCACACTTCTTGCCTGTATTGCCTGGGGCCTCTTCACCTGCAGGACTCCTGTGCTATTTGTCATTCCTTCAGCCAGAGAGTCCTGCAGGAAAGATAACAAACTGATTCTTAGGGGCCTTCTTGCCGGAGGGCTCTCCGGCTAAGTCGGCTCCCAAAATCAGTTAAATCTTCCAAGGCCCAGGCTTCTGTGTCTAAGCCTGCGGCTCGGCTCCGACTCGTTCGAGTCGAGATCGGCCCGCTGGAGCCGATTCTGGCTTAACAGCCTTCGGCACCGATGGCTATCGGTGCCGAATCTGCATCGACCACTTCGGTGTCGGCTCCGATCGATTCCGACACCCATGTGGCACAGGCATCGGTGTCGGCTCCGATCGGCTCCGACACTGTTACTTTGGTGGCTGTATCGGCTCCGGCTGGAGCCGATACATCGAGGCTTCCTGTCGGCTCCGAGAAGTCGGCTCCGACAGGATCTATAGTATTGGTTCCGATGGTTCATTCCAGGAAGAGGTCGAGGTCTCCTTCCTTGGAGCCGATACTTTCGGCTCCGGCTTCACCTCTTCTTTCGGAACGGAGCCATCGGAGCCGATCTTCAAGGTCATCCAGACTGTCAGATCATGACCTAGAGAGAGTGGTCAGTAGATTACTTAAGTCACAGGTACTGGCCCAAATGTTACATAGTCCGTCTCAACAGACGACTGTTGGTCCACACCCCGTTACAGTTCCTCCTTCAACTCTACCCCAGAGCTTGGAGTTGGAGTCTTCGAATGGTTACTGCTACGGCTGGAGGACGGATACCCACTTCTGTTCCTTCAGCCTCTACTCTTATCTCCTCTTGAGACCTTCCTTAGAGGGATTCGTGGTCGGGCTTCCATGGTCTCCTCCGAGGGGTGAGTGGCATCGACCCTTGTCCAACCCGCTCTTCCCCTTGGAGCCTCGGCCTTGGTGAGCTCGGCTCCGACATCTGCCTCGGAGACTTCTCTTCGGTGGTCCCTGGAGTTCCTAGCTCTTGAGCGGGTTCTCTCGGTCCTGCCTGGGAGGGGAGCATTCGAGGTGATGAAGAGTGTACTGGCCACTGGTATCAGTCAGCAGTCTATTCCCGTAGCTCCTCCCTCTATAGTACCTGTTGACATCTCTGCCACTTCTCTTGCTACAGGACCCAGAGATCCTCCGCCTCAGGTTTCCCCATTGGGAATTTCCCCTCTTCCGAGGATTCTCCTGATGTTTCGGGAGATCCTCCTAGGAAGAGGACTTGTAAGAGGAAGCATGTAGACTCCCCGAGTCTGTCACTTCGATACTGACTTTGATGAGTCAGAGGGATCCCCTAGATCCTCTCTGAGGATGTCTCCTTCTCAGACATCCTAGAACTCCTGAAACAGAGGGGAAACTGGCCCACCAACAATCCCTCTGAGGATGAGTCAGTATACCTAGAGGCGTTTGGATCTCGGCCCTCCACCTCCTGGGTGTCTCCCTTCGACCCCCTTATGCAGGTTATTGCACGAAAGGCGTGGGCAGCTCCTGACTCTGTAGAGCCAGTCCCTAGGAGGCCTTCAAAATTTATCACTGCCCCTGTGACAAGCAATTCCTCACTAAGGGTGTCCCGCTGATGCCATGGTGGTGGCTGCGCCACCAAAAGGAACTTGCAGATCCTTCCGTGCCCGTCCATCCTCCTAATAAGGACTCTAGGACCATGGATAGGTACGGTAAGCGGATGTTTTCCTCAGCGACCTTTGCTATGCGTTCGCTGAATTACCTATGTCACTTCACCAGACTCCAGAGGGATATCCTTAAGGAGCTGGGTGAGGTAGTTCAGGATCCTACAGCTGCAGGGGCTCAAGAAAAAATTGCTTCGCAGCTAGGAACCCTCAATTCCATTGCAAACTCCTCCATGCTAATATCTTATGCTGCGGATGGAGCGAGAGCCAAGAGGTACAGGTGTGGCCCTTAGACGCCAAGCCTGGATGCAGCTATGTGATTTTGCAGATCCCTTTAAGGCGTCCTTCACAAATTCTCCCTTTGATGGGACAGCTTTGTTTGGCCCTCAGGTGAAGGAAACCTTGACCAGGTGCGAACAGGACGGCAAGACTCTTTCTGCTGTTGGAGTCCGTTTTCCACCCCTTCTAGACCTTATCCCAAAGGACAGAAAGGTGGGAAAATGTGGTTCCGTAAATCCCAAGGAGTCACCGATTCACGTGGTCAGTTTACCCCTAGAGGCAGAGGGGTAACAACAACAGACGCCGCTCTAGAGGCAGAGGGGTCCGAAACCAGGGAAACAGGGAGCCTCTCTCTGACAAGCCCTTTCAGCATCCCTGAGGTGTTGCCCGGCTGTCCCTCCTTGGAGGCAGTCGGGAAGATTATCACTGTACCCAGAAGCCTGGCATTCCCTCACTCAAGACAGATGGGTACAGTCGATCATATCCAAGGGTTACATAATTCCTTTCGAGGAAAGTCCTTCCCTCAAGTTCCCTTCCAGATGTACCACCCGGTCTAAGGGAAATTGCAGAGTTAGAAGTCTCAAAACTACTGCAAAAGAGCCATTCAGCCAGTTACAATAGACCATTCAGAGCCGGAATCTACTCAAGGTTCTTTTGGTCCCCAAAAGACGGGAGACTGGAGACCAATATTGATCTCAGCAGACTCAACAAGTCTGTCAGGAAGACAAGATTCAATGGTCACTCTTCAGTCAATTCTGCCCTTCTTACAGAAGGACAACTGGATGTGCTCAATAGATCTTCAGGATGCGTACTATCACATCAAAATTCACAGACGCTCCAGGAGATTTCTCCGCCGCTGGGGTCCAGTCATTTCCAGTTCAGAGCCCTGCCCTTTGGTCTCACTACAGCCCCCAGAGTGTTCACCAAATGCATGGCAGTGGTCACGGCTCACCTGAGACGCCAAGGATTCCAGGTGTCTCCGTACCTCGACGACTGGCTCCTGTCAGCCACCACCAGGCATCAGCTTAAGCCAGGATTACACAATAGACCTTTGTTCTCATTTGGGCATCTCAATCAACTTCAAAAGTCATCCTTATCGCCCTGCCAGTCTATTACCTTCATAGGCGAAACTTAAACACTGTTCGGATGTCAGCTACCCTTACAGATCAAAGAGTTTCAGACATTCAGAGTCATGTCAGGATCATTCTGGCCAGCAAGAAAGTACAGGCCAGAATGGTTCTAAAGGTATTAGGTCTCATGGCTGCGCCATTACTCTTCTTCCCTGGCTCGATTCTACATGCGCCTTCTTCAGTGGATGCTGTTCACACAATGGTCATACCAGCAACTTCCAATGCGTCACCAGATTCTGGTGACACAGACATGCAAAGAGCATCTTGCTTGGTGGATCACATCGCCTCAGGTTCACCAAGGCAGGTACTTTGTACCCCCATCCCCGATAGCCACTGTCACCACGGATGCCTCCCTGATCGGGTGGGGGTCATTATCAGGGCAGGATGGTTCATGGGACGTGGCAGCCGCTCGAGTACCACCCGCACATAAATGTCCCGGAGAAGAGAGCAGTGCTTTTAACGCTGCAAGCCCTCAACGACTTTCTTCCCGTAGGGACAATTGCAGTCCACACAGACAACATGTCTGTAGTTTGGTATATCAACAAACAGGGCGGAACCAAGTCCTACCCCTTGTGTCGAGAAGCGGTCAGACTATGGCAATGGGCGATCTCCTCTCATCGGTTTCTGGTAGCAACGCATATCCCTGGGAAAACCAACATTGTAGCGGACAGATTGAGCAGAGCTATTCTCATGCCTCACGAGTGGTCTCTCAAGCAATCTATAGCGGAAGAGATTTTTGTGGAATGGGGTCGTCCATGTTGCGATCTTTTTGCTACTCCCCAAAACAGCAAATGTCCAGACTTCTTCAGCCTCTTCCTCTATCAGGCCATCCCCCAGAGATGCTCTGACCCAGGATTGGCCCCAGGGACTTCTTTATGCCTTCCTCCTTTCCTCTGATCCCTCAGGTGATCCAGAAAGCTACCGCTTTGAGAGCCAAATTGATTCTCATTGCCCCTTATTGGCCTCGACAAGTTTGGTTCCGTTCCTCCATCATCACCTTTTGGTGCAGCCGTGGCATCTGGACCCAGTGCCAGATCTTCTGATTCACCAATCGGGTCAGCTGCACCGGTCAATCCCTTCTCTCAACCTCACAGCATGGTTGCTCCACTTCCTTCCTTAGCCAGGCTTCCCTTGATCTCTAACCCAGTTAGAGACATCATAGTAGCTTCGCTAAAATCCTCTACCAGGAGGATTTATACAAGCAAATGGAACGTTTCTCTTATTGGGCTAAGGCCCAGAATATTGATCCTTTACTGCCCCTGTTCAGGCAGTCCTGGACTTCTTAGCGGAGATTTTTCATGGGCTCCTCTTCTTCCACAGTCAGAGTTCAATTGGCTGCTATTTCCAATTTTCATGTCGGGATAGCAGATCATAATATTATGTCCCATAGGCTCTGCAGGGCCTTCTTGAAAGGAATTTTCCTACTAAAGCCTCCAATCAGGAATCCTCCTCCTCAGTGGGATCTAAATTTAGTGCTGACATCCTTGATTCTTCCCCTTCGAGCCAGCTGTTTCTTGTTCCCTGAAATATCTTTCTTGGAAAACTTTATTCCTAGTGGCTATTACATCTGCCAGGAGGGTGTCTGAACTTCATGCTCTTTCGGTTCGACCCCCCTATTTGGTTTTTCATAAAGACAGAGTATCCTTGAGAACTAATCCAACCTTTTTACCTAAGGTCGCTTAAAGAACAATTTGAATCAATCCATTGATCTCCTGTATTTTTCCTAACTATTCAGATAGAGCTGAACAAACGCTACATTATCTTGATGTCCACCGTCAACTTAGATATTATTTGGACAGAACAAAAATTTAGAAAATCTGATCAACTTTTGTTTCCTATGCGGATAATAAAAAGGCCTTCCTGTTTCTAAAGTGACCTTGTCCAGATGGCTTTCTTCGGTCATCTCTGAAATTTATACGCTAGGGGAAAACAGCTGTGCTCAAAACCTAAAGCACATTCAACTAGGAGCTTAGCTACTTCTACAGCTTTTCAAGCTAGACTTCCTTTGGACACTATTTGTGCAGCGCCACTTGGGCCACTCCTCACACTTTTGTTCCCCATTACAAATTGGACTTGGCCTCCAGGGACAGAGCCAGTTTTGGCTCTACCGTCCTCAAGAGTTTGTTCCATTGAGCCACCCAGGATAGAGGTGCTAGGACGGTCCCATCAAGCAAGAATGAAGGCGAGATTGACAACTTAACATTAAGAAGTTATGTACCTACCGTAACGCTCCATGTTAGTTGTCTTCTCGCCTTCTTTCTTGCACCCTCCCTCCTTCCCCTGGCCTGGACAGACCTTGTTATAAGAAACTGTTATGCTGAAGACCATTCAGACCTGGTCCTTCTTCCATCTGTAAGTTTTCTTTCTTCCTTTGGGAAGTATTTTATGCTTGGTGCTATTGCCCTTTGTCAGCAAACGAGATCTGGGTACTTACCGCCTTGCATCATGGGATATGGGGCTGCCTCGAGCTGGTAAAAGTGACTCTCGAGCTTAGCAAGTGCCGAGTCGGAGCCGAGGGATCGGCTCCGAACCCATCAAGCAAGAAAGAAGGCGAGAGAAGACAACTAACATGGAACGTTATGGTAGGTACATAACTTCTTATTTCTTACCCCATCGCATCTAGCGACTTTAATTTATTTTTTTTCTAGCCCTTTTTCTTGCCATGAGGTAACTCCTTTACCATCGTTGGTAAAATCTTTCTTGCTTTACTTTCGGGTATTTCTCGTACCATTGTTGGTACCTTCTTCCTTCCTTTCCTTTCTTCCTCCTATCATAGCAGAGAAAAAAGGTGGTCTGAGATTTAAAAGATGTGTGGATTGTGGGCATAAATTGCCTATTTCGGATGCACATGCGTTATGTATTTACTGCTTGGGTGTGCCTGACTTGACTGTTGACCCACCTTGCGGGATTTGTGCTAAATTTTCTAACATGACTTTGGTGGTAAGGAAAAAATAAACTGATTTTAAAGGGACTACTTAAATCTTCCTTTTCAGAGGCTATTTCTGGATCGGAGGCATCAACCCCTCCTAGTTCCCTTAAGAAAAGAGATGAACACAAGAAGGCCAAGTCTCTCCCATTGTCTCCTGCTGGGGACAACCAGGAACCAAGACCTAAGAAGGCCAAACTTTTTAGTTTGGATTTGACTTCCTCTGCCCCGAGGCTTTTGGTGCCTGGATCTTCGGCACCATCCGTTACTTTGGCACCGTGTTTTGTGCCCTACACCTCATCGGAACCGAGGGGCACTTTGATTCAGACTTTCTTACCAGCACCGTTTTCTTCGATGCAGACCTCTCCGGTGTCGAAGACTGTTCCGACACCCGCTCTGACAATTTTCACTGTACCGACCACCTCGTTTTCTACACAGACTATTTCAGCACCTACCATAGTGCCAACTACCACTTCGGCACCTTCCTCGTCGGTGCAGACCTTACCTTCAGCACTGATGATCTCCTCAGTGCAGACACCAGTAGTACAAGCCTTAATGGCTCCATTGTTCATGGTGCAGACGCCTATTTTAGCACTGTCCAGAGACCCCTTTGTGGGCATCGAGTTTCTTGCATCCTTGGATAGACCTGACTCCCCTTCAGCTATGTCTGAGATCCACTAGAAGCCTCTCGGAACATGATGCAGTGCGTCTTGTGGATCAATTGCTTTTGGCCAGAGGTATCCAACCCTCCAGGACCTACTCTTCCTTTGTAGGTGAACACCCTTCTCCAAAGACTCCTACTTATTCCCCTCCTTCATTGCCTTTGAAGCCCCTTGTTCTAGCACAGACTTCCCTCACTTCGGCTCCTTTCATGGACCTCACTAAGGAGTCGCAGTTGCCTTTGTGATAGTAGAGACTTGTCACTCCAGTCACTGCTCTGAATGCTAGATGTGGCGTACGTAGTCCTGTTTTTTCACAGCCATCCAAGGACTCTGAGTCGGCGGGCTGATTTGCTTGAGCGAGGTGTGACCTCCTCGGCTGGATCAGCCTTCCAACTCATGGAGAAGGCTCTTGCATCTGTTGACGATCCTGTGCTATCAGTGCCCCCGTCCTCCTCTGGATCGCAATTTACACAAGACACCCCTAGCGGACACCGGGCACAAGGGCCTCAGGACACACTCCCACTGGAGGCCCCTTTTGCCCTGTCTTCCCCAGATTCTCCCCCTGAGTAAGTTCATTGCAAGAGTTTGTGTAAGAGGAAGCACGTGGACTCCCCAGAAGAGTCCCTCACGGAAGACACCGACTATGATGGGGAAGGGTCCCCTCAGTCACCCTCTGAGGTATTCTTTGGAGATATCCTCGAAATACTTAAGCAGAGAGGTGATTGGCGGCCCTCTAACCCGACCTCTGAAGAGTCTGTGTTCCTACAGGCCTTTTGTGCCCGGCCCCCTACCTCCTGGATTACTTCACCTGCTGACGACCTTGTCCGGCTCGTCGTGCAGCATTCATGGAAGGCTTCTGACGCTGTTGACGCCACTCCCTGCAGACCAGATAAAATCTTGTCCCCTCCAGATAGTGAGCCTCACTGGTCCAAAGGTCTTCCTGTAGATGCCTTGGTGGCGGGCGCAACAAAGAAGGATCTGGCGGAAGACAGCCAGACTGTCCACCCGCCCAACAAAGAGTCCTGGGCGCTGGACAGATTAGGGATGCGTACCTTTGCATCAGAAACCTTTGCAGTCAGGTCCCTGAATTTTATGGCACATTTTACCAGGCTTCAAAGAGACTTAATTTCTGAGCTCTCTGAAACTTTGGCCGGAGATGTGTCTGATGAGGTCCGGGACAAAGTGGCCTCACAGTTAGCCACCCTTGAATCTATCTTTACCTCCTCCATGCGCCTGATTTTTCACACATCAGAAGGAGCAGCTAAAGCAGCGGGTGAAGGCATAGTCATGAGACTGCATGCCTGGATGTGCTTGTGTGATTTCGTGGAACCTTTCAAGGCTTCCTTTCTGAATGCTGCCATTGAAGCCTCTTCGTTATTTGGACCCAAGGTTAAAGACACACTGGCTAGGTGTGAACAGGACGGTAAGACCCTTTCTGACATGGGTGTCCACTATTCTTCCCCTCAACGGGCTTTCTCCAGAAACCAGAAGAGTGGGAAGATGTGGCACAAAAAGTCTCTAGGTTCTTTCCATGACACACAAGCCGAGTTTTCCCCTAGAGGTAGAGAGGGAAACTCATATGGAAGACTCCTCTTTCGGGGCAGTGGAGGTCTGCGTAACCAGGGTTCCAGAGATTCTTTCTCTGGTCAGTCCTACCAGCGCTCCTGAAGAGCGGCCCAACTGCTTTCCTCTGGAAGCAGGTGGGGGTCGTTTCTCTTTGTACCCTTCTGTCTGGCTAACCATTACCACCAATTCTTGGGTACGAGAGATAATAACCAGAGGTTATCATATTCCCTTCGATCTTTGTCCCACCCCCCCGTAAGGAGCTTACCCGACATTCCACCCAGTCAAAGGGCAAAAGCAGCATTAGAGATTTCAAAGCTGCTAAGAAAAAGAGTCATCCAAATAGTCCCACCAGACCAGATACGATCTGGATTCTACTCAAGATTATTTTTAGTGCCAAAAAAGTCCGGGGACCGATTTTGGATCTCGGTGTGCTAAACAAATGTGTAGAAGTACAGAAATTCCAGATGGTCACAATACAGTCTATCCTTCCACTCTTGGAGGCTGGCGTTTGGATGTGCTCTATAGATCTTCAAGATGCGTGCTACCGCATAAAGTTGGACAAACCATCGAGAAGATTCCTTCGCTTATGTGTGGGCGCTAGTCATTACCAGTTCCGAGTACTGCCCTTCGGACTCTCTACAGCCCCCAGAGTGTTCACCAAGTGCATGGCAGTTGTCACAGCTCACCTGCAACTGCAAGGATTCCGGGTGTTTCCATACCTAGATGACTGGCTCATCACCACCCCCACCAGACATCTATTGGAAAAAGCCTTGGCATACTCTCTTCACACCGCAGAAAGGCTAGGTGTAACTATAAACTGGCAAAAATCCAGCCTATCCCCATCCCAATCCACAGAATTCATTGGGGTTCTGTTGGATACAAAGAACTGCACGGCATTGATTCCGGAGCACAAAATTTTAAGGATAAAACAACAACTCATACCCATCCTCTCAAGGGAAAGATCCACAGCACTTTCTGTTCTCCAGTTGTTTGGTTCCATGGCAGCTTCCATCACCATTGTCCCCCTCACGAGATTCCACATGAGGCTTTTGTAATGGTTAGTACTCACCCAGTGGTACCCTTTTCAGTTCCCTCTGTCATCCCAGATTCGGGTGACTCAGAGATGCAAACAAGACTTGATGTGGTGGATGTCGCAGAGCCCGTCACAATGGTCTCGCCCCTTCACACCTCAACAGCCCAAAGCCACAGTGACCACGGACGCCTCCCTGATGGGGTGGGGGCTTTTTCAGGGGAAGATGGTCCAAGGCACGTGGTCGGAACTATAGGCTCATCTCCATATAAATGTCGTAGAACTGAGGGCGGTGCTTCTAGCGTTTCAAGCATTTCGCCCCCTCCTTCCATTAGGGACTATTGCAATACAATCGGACAACTTGACTGTAGTCTGGTACATCAACAAACAAGGCGGAACCAAATCCTCCCCTCTTTGTCAAGAGCCCATGAGGATATGGCAATGGGCGATGGCTACAAACCGCTTTCTTTTAGCAGCGCACATTCCCGGGAGTTCCAACGTGATAGCAGACAGATTGAGCAGGTGCATTCTGCAACCACACGAGTGGTCTCTGAATCCTGTTATAGTGGCGGAGATTTTCAACCGCTGGGGTCTCCCTTGCTGCGACCTTTTTGCATCCCCAACCAACTACAAATGCAGCAATTACTTCGCCCTGATTCCCCCTCGGGGACAGTTACCCAGGGGCACTCTAGTCCACGATTGGCTCTCGGGTCTCCTTTACGCCTTTCCCCCTCTCCCTTTCATTCCCCAGTTCCTGAAGAAAGCCCGCTGGTTGAACAGCAAGATAATCCTCATATTGCCATATTGACCTTGTCAAATTTGGTTCCCCTTCTTATGGCCTCACCTGCTAGTTCAACCATGGATTCTCGATCCAACTGCGGATTTGATCTCCCATCCGCAGAACCTGATTCACCCCAACCTGAACAGCCTGAAGCTCACAGCTTGGCTCCTCCACTTCCAGTGATTGCTAGGCAGACTGATCTTTCTTCCCCAGTACGTGACATTCTTATTGCATCTCATAAGTCTTCCACCAGAACTACTAATCTCAGCAAGTGGAAAAGGTCTAGCATTTGGCTGAAGGAAAAATGGATAGACCCTTTTTCGGCACCAGTGCTGGTAGTACTGGAATACCTGTCCAGTTTATTACAATCTGGCCTATCTGCTTCTGTCATTCGAGTTCATTTGGCCGCAATATCTAATTTTCACAGTGGTGTCCATGACTCTTCTCTTATGTCACACAAATTATGCAAGACTTTTCTAAAAGGTGTAAATCACTTGAAACCCCCTTTTAGAGAACCTAGCCAGCCATGGGACCTGTCTTTAGTCCTGCAAGCTTTGACTATATCTCCTTTTGAACCAGCTTTTTCATGCAACTTCAAGTTTCTTTCTTGGAAAACTTTGATGTTCATCGTGCATACAGCTGCAGTCATTACAGATGGGTTCTCTGCCGTCAGGCGGGTCCTCGGTCGGCCGAATTCCAAAGTCTAGGTCCGGCGTCGGTTGTTGTCGCTTTCTTTCCTGACGTCAGTGCGACAGGGGTATATAAGACACAGCTGACACCATTTTCTTCAGTCTTTTTTGCCGCGCGGTGCCCGAAGCAGAAGCAGTTCGCAAGTGCCCGTCGGCCAGCTCCTGAAATTACGAAAATTGGGAAACCGAAGTCTTCTTTAAAGCTAAGTACCCCGTTGGGGAAACTTTTCTTGCCTCAGACCGATGTCAGACAAAGTTAACAATTGTATTTCTTGTGGGAAGCAAATACCGCATAAGGATTTCCATTCCCTCTGTATACCTTGCTTAGGCCCAGACCACGACGTCTCAGGCTGTCGCTTTTGTGCTACTTTCAATAATCGCACTATTAAGCGTCGGGCGGAGTTCGCCCAGCACTTTTTTGGTAAAGCTTTTAATTATAAAATGTTGTCGGAGACTCCGACTACTGTTTTGTCCAAAAAACGCAAGGACAAAGACCGACACGCTAGGTCCGCGGTCTCCACCGACACGACGCCAAAACCGGCTACACGTGGTCCGGTTCTCAGCGAGGTGCCTATGCAGCCCCTGACTACCGACGACACTTCTCTGGCGGTGTCATCTGTAACCGAGACCGCAGGTTCCTCGGCCCACACCTTCACTACAGCTACCGAAGCCACTGTGAGTGTTGAGCCTCTTAATGTGGACAGGTCCACTTCCACCCATGGTGTCTTCAGACCTTCTTCCTTTTCCATAAAGGCCTTTACTAAGTCTAAATCAGCCATGCATTCCAAGAGGCCTGTTGCACAGGGCCCATCTCCAGGCCCCATGCCTAAAAAGCAGATGCTCAAAATGGCTGAGGATTTATTTACTCTTATCAGGGGTTTCCAACCCCCACCGGACAAGAGACCCAGAGTGGAGGACGAATCTCCCTCTTCTGACCAGGGTTCCATTATTTCAGAACCTTCTGATGAAGAGGAGCATTCGTACTCCCCTTTTGAAGATTCTGATGCAGAGCAGTCCATTCCTTCTGTTTCCCCCCCAGAGGATTTTTCATTCGGGTAAACCTTGCATACCTTGAGGGAACACTTCCATTGGGAAGGCCAAGATTTTTCAGATTCCAAGAAAAGGCTTAGGGAATTTCTTTTGCTTCCTCAGCACAGACCTCTGGCGATACCTCCTGTCTTGGACATACTTGATAATGTTTACTCGGAGGCTTGCCTTAATCCGGATTCCCTGCCTCCTGCCCCTGTCAAGCTTGATAGGTACTACAGAGTTCCTAACTCTCACCAATTTCTTTACAAAAGCCATAATGCTGACCCTGAAACCATTTCTCAAGGGTCCAAGGGAATGAAGGCCTCCACTGCTAAGAATCCATTACCTTCCGAGAGAGAGTCTAGATCCTTAGAAAGGTGGGGAAAAAAGGTATATACCTCGGCCACCCTAGCCATGAGGGCCTTAAATTGTCAGTTCCATATGCTTAAATATCAGCAGTTTCTGTTATCACAATTAAAGAATAAAATGTCACAACCTGAACAACCAGATTTGAAGGAGTTGCAGGATATGATGCATAGCGCAGAACAAGTGGGTAAACACACCTTACAATGTGGCTATGATGCTCTAGACGCCTCAAGTAGAGCTGCTGTTACAGGATCAGTCATTTGTAGACATGCCTGGCTCAGGGAACAGACCTTGCCTGATCATGTTAAAGCTAAATTACTAGATGCTCCTTTACAAAAGGATGTATTATTTGGTACGAATGCTGAGGAGATACTACGAAAAATGGAAGAAAAAGCTAAATCTATGCAAACTGTCAAAGCTTTTGTACAGGTACAACCACCACGTTTTAGTAGAAATTGGCCTTCAAAAAATTGGTCCTTTCCAGCCATGGACAAGCCCCAAAGAGGTAGATACAGGCGCACAATGGGCAGAGGACAATCTCAAGGTTCATATAGAGGCAGACAATGGCAATCTCCAGCACCAAGAGGTGGCGAAGACAGTGCACAGCAATACAGGAAACAAACACAATGACTTTCCCCTTTGCATGCCAAGCAAGGCTCAGGTGGCAGCACCCTTGGGAGGAAAGCTGGCATTATTTTCAAAAAATTGGCATATTCTCACAAAAGACAAATGGATCCTGGACATTATAAACAGAGGCTACAGATTTCATTTTCACACTCTTCCATAAATGTGAGGCATGCCGAACCTGCCACACAATCAAAGGGCAGAGGCTCAAATACAAATTTCAAAGCTCATGGACATGAAAGCTATTCAAGAGGAACCTACTCACGAACAAGGTCAAGGTTTTTATTCCAGACTATTCCTGGTACCAAGGAAGGGAACCGATTGGAGACCCATTTTGGACTTATCCATCCTAAACACATTTCTACTGCACAAAATTCAAGACGCTCACCTTACAGCAGCTTCTTCCCATGCTGGGCAAGGAGTCTTGGCTGGTAACATTGGACCTCAAGGAGGCATACCTGCATGTCCCAATCAGACAAAGCTGCAGAAGATACCTCAGATTTCTTGCAGGTTCAATCCACTATCAATTCTCTGCATTGCCCTTTGGCTTATCTACTGCACCCAGAGTATTCACGAAATGCCTGGCATCAGTAATTGCCTACTGCAGACTTCAAGGGATACAAATTTACCCTTATTTGGATGATTGCCTGATCCAAGCGGACAGCAAACACATACTTCTGGAACATCTGGCTTATGTAACACGGTTATTGAATTCTCTGGGATACACAATCAACAAAGAGAAATCCAGGCTAACACCATCTCAGAAAATAATTTTCCTGGGTGCCAACTTGGACACAAACACCCAGATGGCCTATCTTACACCAGAAAAACAGGGGCAACTAACTCAGTACTTCAAGATACTAGCAAATTGTATCAGGCTAACTGCAAGGAAAATCCTGCAGGCTCTGGGATTCATGGCATCTTGCATCCTTCTAATCCCATTTGCAAAGTTGCATATGAGGAAACTTCAATGGTACCTAAAAAACCTATGGTCTCAACACAGCCACAGTTTGGAAACAATAATACCACTAATTCCATGTTTGCAAAAGGAATTTCTATGGTGGGCCCAAGCATGCCAAACAAACACAGGTCTACCATTCTGCAAGCCTCAAGCAAATCAAGTCATCACAACAGACGCCTCAGACTACGCCTGGGGGACACACATGACAGACAGGTGCATTCAGGGCAAATGGTCCCAAAAGGAAAAGCACCTTCACATCAATCAAAAGGAAATGCTAGCAGTGAAAAATGCAATTACAGCTTTCAAGGACCTCCTGCATCCAGGGCAATTACTGATAAGAACAGACAACACCACAGTAATGTGGTACATAAACAAACAAGGAGGAACACATTCATACCCCCTGTGCGGGCTGGCCATATCACTTTGGAACATGGCTCTGGAATGGCAAATCGAGCTTCAAGCACACTACCTGCCAGGTATGGAAAACACGCTGGCAGACAATCTAAGCAGAAATATGACAGACCCGCACAAATGGAAATTGCATCCTCAAGTGTTTACAAAGATAATCCAAGCGTGGGGAAGGCCAGACATAGATCTCTTTGCCTCCCACAAAAATCATCAATTGACAAAATTCTGCTCAAGGACATTTCATCCAAAGGCCTGGAGAGTGGACGCCCTTTCTTTCACTTGGGCAGCACGGACAGTTTACGCCTTTCCACCTTTGCCTCTTCTGCCCAAGGTGCTCTTGAAAGCAAGAGCAGATGGACCAAAGATGATACTGATTGCTCCAGACTGGCCAAGACAACACTGGTACCCACTCCTGAGGAGCCTAACACATTCTCCTCCCTGGAGCCTACCTCTAATGCCTCTTCTGACTCGGCACAGCTACAAAACTCTTCACAGCCAGCTGAAAACACTCAATCTGGCTGCATGGAAAATTCCTTAACACCACAACAGACCCTACTCTCCAAGGAGGTGCAGGATGTCATTTTGGAGGCCAGAAGGCCATCTAGTAGAAAAGCTTACTCCGCAAAATGAAAACGGTTTTGCGCTTGGAATGAGAAAAAGGGCCAGGATCCTAGAAAACTGAATTTGCCTCAGATATTACAGAATCTAGCTGAGCTGCTGAACAGTGGACTTTCATTTTCCTCCATCAAAATCCATGCCTCAGCCATTTCTGCAGAATACAATACTGATCCACCCTTATTCTCTCACCCACTCTTAAGGCAGTTCCTCAGAGGGGCTAAGAATATAAGACCTCCAAGGAAACAACCAATACCAGCCTGGGATCTTAATTACATTCTAGAAAAATTAACATTGCCTCCCTTTGAACCAGCTGCCTCAACAGATTTGCAATATTTGTCCTGGAAAACAGCTTTCCTTCTGGCTATTACCTCAGCTTGTAGGGTTTCGGAACTACAAGCCCTCATGGCTGTGCAGCCCTTTCTCATCTCCCATCAGGACAGGGTTTCCCTACGAACCAACCCGTCATTTATGCCTAAGGTAGTATCCAGGGTAGCTTTAAATCAGGCCATACACCTACCTACCTTTTACCCCAATCCTCAAAACAAAGGGGAAAGGCTGCTACATTCCTTAGACATCCATAGACAGCTGCGTTACTATTTGGACAGAACAAAGCCTTTCAGGAAATCAGAACAACTCTTTGTGTCCTATGCTGTAGGAGCTCAAGGGAAGCCAATTTCCAAACAGACAATTTCAAAATGGATAGGCCACTGCATACGGTTTTGTTACTCCTTTCATGGTAAATCTGTACCTGCAGGCATCAGATCCCACTCCACAAGGGCCACAGCTACCTCTGCAGCCTTCCTCAGCGGAGTCCCTACCAAAGATATTTTGGAGGCAGCCACTTGGAGTTCTGTGCATACCTTCACTAAGCACTACCACCTACCTTTATACTCCAAAACTAGAGCAGGCTTTGCCACTGCTGTGTTGCAGGGCATTCTGGCTCCTCCCAGTTCCACCTAGTGCCTACCACCCTGTGCGTAGCTTTGGGATTCTACCCATCTGTAATGACTGCAGCTGTATGCACGATGAACATAGTACAGTTTTGTACCTACCATAAATGTAGATGTTCGAGTGCTAATACAGCTGCAGTCCAGGTTTCCTCCCTCCTTCCCCTCTTGGTACAGTCCTAGTGGCTAACTCCTACTCTTACAACCTGATTGGGTTATCCTTCTATGGTGTATTTGATTGCAACTACTGATTTTTGATTATATTGCATTACATGATTATATATAATACATACATTCATATATATATATATATATATATATATATATATATATATATATATTGCCTTCCTTCTGGGGGCACCTGACATCTGGGGCAAGAAAGACTGAAGAAAATGGCGTCGGCTGTGTCTTATATACCCCTGTCGCACTGACGTCAGGAAAGAAAGCGACAACAACCGACGCCGGACCTAGACTTTGGAATTCGGCCGACCGAGGACCCGCCTGACGGCAGAGAACCCATCTGTAATGACTGCAGCTGTATTAGCACTCGAACATCTACATTTATGGTAGGTACAAAACTGTACTTTCTTGGTCGCCATTACTTCTGCCAGACGTATCTCTGAACTTCAAGCTCTGTGCATCAGACGGCCTTACTTGATCTTTCCTAAAGATAAGAGTGTCATTGAGAACTAATCCTTCCTTCCTGCCAAAAGTGATATCTGAAATGTCCATTAACCAATCCATTGAATTGCCAATTTTCTTTCCCAATCATTCTAACAGAGGAGAGTATTGTCTACATACCCTTGACATTCACAGGCAAATTCATTTCTGTCTGGACAGAACTAAGGCTTCTCGCAAATCAGATCAGCTATTCCTGGCCTATTCTGGTCCTAGACTTGGATGTGCTATTTTTAAAGTCACATTGGCTAAATGGTTAGAAACTGTGTAACATTTATTTACAGAACTCATGATATCCCTCTGACTACGGCCGTTAAGGCTCATTCCACTAGGTTGGTCGCAACTTCTGCTGCCTTCCATGCTAGAGCTTCTTTACCTGACATTTGTGCAGCTGCAACTTGGGCTAGACCTCATACCTTCATCAGCCATTACAAAATGGATTTGGCCTCCAGAGGAAGAGTGTCCTTTGGTTCAGTGGTGCTCAGGAATGTCCTTCCATGAGAGCCTCCCAGGAATAAAGGTAGCTCTGTCCCAGGTGTAAGGAATGAACGAGGATTTACAATATCCGATAAAGAAGTTATGTCTTACCATAACGTTCAATCTATATTGTTGATCCTCGTTCAGTTATTATGACCCTCCCTCCCTCCTTCCCCCCCGAGGCTTATAGTGGATCTCATCATCCGGTTCCATTAGGTCCTTTGACCAGAGGTAGCCTCTACTTCCTTTGACTTGCAAACTCAATCTGAGGTAACAGGGAGAGGGGTATTGTGGGTAAGAGTTTAGCTTGAGAGTTTGTGGCTGTCGCGAGTTTGGAAGATGGCCGGCTTGGTTCCGAGGTCGGAACCAATAACCCAGGCGTAATGACTGAACGAGAATCAGCAATACAGATGGAACGTTATGGTAAGACATAACCTCTTTTTACTTCAGTTATATCTGTCTTTGTGGATTTCAGTAAACCAAAAATCTAACTGAAACCTTGTCAGTCCCTAAAGTTCATAACTTGTCAGTTGGACACAACATATCAACTGTCCTACTATTGGAAAGATCTGCAGTCTTTTAAGCAGTAAGAAGTCTAGTAGAAAATCCAACCCAAGATGCCACAATGCTTCTGAGAGTGCTAGGCCTCATGACAGCATCTGTCCAATCAGTTCTCTCTGTGTTATGGTGTTTGAGAGCAGTCCAGTGGGATAGAGTTAATAGAATTAATGATGAGAATGATAAAATTGTCTAAAGCCTGCAAGCAGCACTTTCCCTGGTGGTTTATTCCAGGCATCCTTTCTTTGGGAACTCCCTTTGTCCAGACATTACTTACAGCCACAGTAACTGTGGACATGCCCTTACTGTGGTGGGTAATAGCATTACTTGAACAGGGCAGTCCAGGGGGCATGGTCAACAAACAAGGCCAAGCTGAACATAAATGTTTTGGAGATGAGGGCTTTCATTTTAGTTTTGCACATCTTCCATGACTGCCTTCCCTGAGGTGTAGTGTCCATCCAGTCTGACAACATGGCAGTGGTATGGTACATAGTCAGGCAGAGAGGAGCCTGATTCTACCCCCTTTGTTGAGATAATATGCGGCTGTGGGATTGGGCTGTTTCTTTACTTATCTTTCTTATAACAATGCAAATCCCGAGGACATCCAGTGTAATAGTGCACAGGTTGAGCAGACACATTTTACTCCATGAATGATTTAGTAATGATTTAGCATCTTAACTCATTCACTCCAATACAGTTCAGGAAATTTGCGATGTAACTTCCAACGGGCAGAGCCTAAGCCTTTTGACAATCAAATTATGTTTGTATTTCTGGAACAATACGGGTTATGAAATAAGTATAAATGGCAAATTCATCAGCACAAACTATTTTTATAGTGGTAGTATTCTTTAGGTTCTGGGTCTTAAACCAAATTTTGTAAGTCACAGTAAACACAGTAATTATTACATTTGTAATATTTTGTAAACAACTTACAATATCTCAGCAATCACTCAAATGACATATATTGTCAGCAGCATTTTATTCATCTACCTGAGAGTTTTCCTATGAGGCTAAGGAGTTGTGTCTGTGTTACTAGGTTGTTGAGATTTAAAAAATGTGAAAATTATATCTGTACAAATTCATTTAATAAAAAACAACAGTTAATATAAATTTACCTGCACTGGACAGAGGTCAGATACTAATGTGGTTGAGTTTACCATTGTATAAGCTTTAAGATGAAATCTTTTAAATTTCTGATGCAGATATGAATGAGCAATGCTTGACGCCTAGAGGTGTCAGTAGGAGTTAACTGTAGATGCATCTGGAGACATCACTCAGATGTAATTAGTTAAAAAACATCTGCAAATGGGAAATTACTTGTTACAGTCTTACTGCTATGCTTTCCAATGCCAAATGTGACAGTTTCTTCTCTGTTGGCCACTCATAAGATACCCCCCCCCCAGGACGCATTCACCCATGTCTATCCATCTTTGGCTTTATTCCATACTGTTCATGTCCAGATCCTTCAGAAAACCAGGATATGCAAGTACAAGGTCACTGTCATAGCCCCTTTCTGGCTGCATCATTTTGTTTTCGTTCGTTATGGCCTCTTCTAAGAAGACTTTTCTTCCACAGCATTCTCAGTTGTTGATTCAGCTGTCTAACCACCCTCATCTGTACATTCGATTAACCATGTGATTTTTCTAATTTCAGTAGTGACTAGGGAACCATTGCTCCCAGTAAGTGTAAAGAATCTAATCCCAGCCTCTCAAAAAAACTCAATAAGGAAGTTTATAGAAGAGAATGGACCAAGTTCTCCAGTTGGGCAGGCCATCATTACATTGATCTTTTCAGGCTCCCTTTCCTTGTTTTATTCTTTCTCTCAGAACTCTTCCCCAACAGAGCTAGTTATTGTATTAAAATATGTTTTTGGCAGCAATCTGCTGCTTCCGTGTAGGATTCAGTTTATCTTCATTAACTTCACATAAGCTTTTTAAGGCTTTTCTTTCCAGTCCACCTATACACTCCATCCCCTTCCGAGATTTGAAAATTATCCAGAAAAAATTGACCTTTCTTCCTTTTGAGCTTGCCAATACTGTCAGATCTGAAGTTTTGTGGGATCATACGAGTTATAGTGCAGATGAGCAGCAAAGCCATTCCTGCATTGCTAACGCACACCCTTAGGCTTTACCTCCCTTTTCAAAGACAGGCCAGTCATACCTGGTGGAATTTACGAAAACCCATGCAGTTGTCTAGCTCCTTTTTAAAAACAGTGTGTCACATTGCTTAACTCTGAGAGCAGGTTTTGTTCTAGAGAAAGGGTTATTTGTTGAGAGAAAAATCTATCCCTCCGCCTTATATTTATCTTTTGGACTAGATTTAGATCTGTAGCCCTAGTGTTAGCATGTGTGTTTGATTTTTGGAGGTTTTGTATCCCTTATGGCACATATCACCACTAAAGAGTCTGTCTGACACCGAGTATTGGTCTGTATGACGCTGAATATAGTGATGTAGCTTCCAGACTCCCTTGGTAGCTCAGATCTTTAAGCCGTTGATCATTTTAGTTAGACCTCTGGGGTATTTTCAGTTGCTTGATATGCTTACTAAGGTATATTTTAAAGGAAGAATTTTACTTTGATGGGTCTAATCCCCAGTAGTGTGCGCAAAGAGATGAAGAAGACTTTTGATGTAAAGAAAATACCTTTTGGTGATGAGCTGTGCAAGGTAAAAAGATTTCTCAACCACTGTTGCAACATGATAGTCAAATGTGAGGAAAATAAACACCCAAGCACCAGGTCTCTCACTGCCTTCTCGTTTGATTTCTGTACTATAAGCTGGAGCTATAGGTTCCTTACCGAATGTAAGAGCATTGTACTTTTTAACTTGAGTGTGAGCCCATTTCCATTCCACAGGTAGACCTCCTTGATACCAAAGAAAATACTCAACTGAAAAGATTCTGTTGCAGAAGCAAACTACCCACAGCCTGGAGGTCATATGCTTTCTCCTTCCTTTGGAGCCGCATGTTCCTTTATGCATTTCCTCCCCTGCTTCTTCTTCTAAGGTTCCTCCTAAAAATCAGGGAAGAAGGCCCAAGGGTCATCCTGATAACCCCATCCTGGCCCAGGCAGCACTGGTATCCTCTGCTACTGAGTTTAACCCCCATACTGGCCCAGGCAGCACTGGTATCCTCTGCTACTGAGTTTAACCAACAAAAAAACTTAGCAATTACCTCAGAGAGGGGATCTGATTCAGGACAAGGAGAAGTTTGTGCATACCAACCTACAGACTCTCAAACTCTCAGCCTGGATAAATCCACAAAATACTACTCTGAACAACACCCTAGCAGACAAGTGCAGGACATTCTCAGAGGCCCGAAGACCTAGTACTAGGAAATCATACTCAGCCAAATGAAACATATTCTTCATTTGGTGTCAGCATCAAGGCCTCAATCCTAAAACAGCCAATATCTCTGCCATTGTAGAGTACCTGGCTACCCTGGTGGACGGAGGCCTATCTTTTTCTTCCATCAAGATTCACCCCTCTGCCATTTCAGCCCATATCCCTATTCTTCCTGCCATCTTTTCCTACCCTCTGATGAAACAATTCCTTAGGGGGAGTGGTCCACATCACACCTCCCAAGAGACCACCCACACCAACACGGGACCTCGATTTAGTTGTAGAAAAATTAATGTTTACCCCCTTTGAACCAGCAGCTTCTGCTGATGTAAAATTCTTAATTTGTAAGACTGCCCTTTTACTGGCCATCACCTCACCTCACCTTACCTCAGCTAGAAGGGTCTCTGAGCTACAAGCAGTCATGGCGGTGGAACCATTTCTCATATTCCACCCAGACAGAGTACTACTTGGGACTAATCTGTCCTTTATGTCCAAGATGGTCACAGACGCATCTTTAAATCAAGCCATACACTTGCTCATCTGGCTTCCCAAGCCTCAGAACAGGCGGGAAGAATCTGTTACTCCTTGTATGTGCACAAATATCTTCGCTACTGGCTGGATAGAACTAAATTTTTCAGGAAATTCGATCAACTCTTTGTGTCCTTTGCCATTGGCTCTGAAGGGAAACCAGTTTCCAAACAGGCTATCTCCAAGTGGATCTTCCACTGTATTTCCTTTTGATACAGCCATCATGGTAAAAAGCCTCCTGAAACTTTAAGGACTCACCCTACCAGGACCACTTTTACCTCTGCTGCCTTCCTGAAATGAGTACCTACCAAAGACATTTTGGAAGCTGCCACCTGGTCAGCTGTGCATACCTTTACCAAACAGTACCACTTATCTGCCTTCTCCAAGTGTAGAGCAGGGTTTTTCACTGCTGGCTTGTAGGGCATCCTCTTTTCTCCATAAATTTCCTTCCACCCTCATCTCAGCTTTGGGAATCATCCCACAAGTCAGGACTGTAAAAGTGAAACATGAAGAACATACTACAGTTGTGTACACTTAACATAAATGTAGATGCTCGAGTGTATTCACTATTGCAGTCTTTTTTTTTCCCTCCCGCCTTCCCCCTTTTGCCTACTGTAGTAGTCTAGTTAGTGCAGAAAACAGAAGCAGAGGATCCTCTGGGTGTTTACCCTGCAGGCCCCTTTTTCTTCCTTTGTTCCTTGCTTATGCTTCATCCTGGGGGCTCCCACCGTCTAAGGGGCAAGAAAAAAATGATGCCATGGGGTTGGCTGGCTCCCTTTAAACCAAAGCGTACTGATGTCAGGGTAGGGCATCTGCCAGCCTTAGGAGGAGAGAGATTTTTTACTCTGGTAGTCAGGCTGGCCAAGGGTTTCCACAGCAGAAATCCTGCAAGTCAGGACTGAACATTGAACATATGCATTTTATGGTAAGTGTACGCAGCTGTACTTTCTGACAGATGCATCCCCATTGGGAACCCCTTCACACACAAATTATTGCCCTTTCAAGAAAAATAGTACACATTTAAATTTTTAACTAAAAGCAGTATTTCTCGTTTTGGAGACCTGGTATTTTTTCACAGTATCCAAAGTTTCCAGTCCAGGACTGTTATGTTTCATTTATTAGCGTTTGTTAAATTTTCTTAAAAATAATCTCAATTAGTTTATGTACTGCTTGTGTAAACTTTTAGTTTTGTTGAATGTATGTATCAGTCTAGTGCATATGCTCAGTTATTCACAACCTATTTGCCATATTGTTTTCCGCTAGTGTGTTTGTTTGAATAGGGTACTGATGGTAATTAGTGTTCTGCTTGTGCTTTTTTTCTTGTGTAGAGATTGGAAAAAGTATGGTGAGTGGAAGTGTGCTGCTTGGAATACTCATTGACAACTTAACTTCTGACCAACTTGCTCCAGCAATACATACTGCTTTTGTTTTTTCTTTAGATGCATCATGGATACTGGCACTGTTCCTGCTGGTTCTCCTGCTGAACCTAGAAAGAAAAATTGACTAACCAAGCTGTCCTTACCATTGTCCCAAGCCCATTTACGCCTCAGCCAACAGTGGATGAACCTGCAGTGGCCATTGGTTGTTCTGCAGACCACTCACTCACCTCTCCGAACCAGAGGTCAGCCATGTCCTATTCGGCTGTTCCAATGTTTGATACCACTGGCATGGGAGAACCATCTTCTCTAGGTTTTGGAGACCTTGTGGAAGATCCTTCTTTGGGTAATTGGAACAAAAAACCATTGGACTAGGCAGACGTCCCTCCTCTGAATCTTTCACAGGAGCTTCTATTAAGGTAAAATAAAAGATTAAACATTAAGTAATCACAAGAAAGATGAATTTCTTACCTTGGCAAGGTAGGCATTACAGACCGTGAATCCTGATACACAGAAGCCATTATAGATGGGCATCCCCAGTAAAGTATTTCTTGAAGAACCAGGTCTGATTATTCTGACTTTGACAGAAGTAGGGTTTATTCTCATACAGATTTCCAAGCTCAGCTCTCTGATTGTGAGGAAAATGTTAATTTTTATCTTCCTGTGGAGGAATTTTTTTTTTTAATCTGAGCATAGCTAAGATGAATGAAATATTTTTTATGGGAAGAAGTAGATGTTCCCACTGAACTGAGGAGATACTATATGTTACAAATGAATATACCTTCTTCCTCATCCATCCCTTCTTTACCGCCAGCCCTGGAGGATGTGTTGAATGTTGCCTGTAATCATCCTAATACCCAACCGTCTGTCCCTAGAAAAGTACATAAAGTGTATATGGTACCTAGGACCAATAAATTTCTTCTCACCTTAGTTCTGATCTAGCAACAATTTCTCATACTGGAACAGGTTGGTCCTTAGTACAAACCCTTCTCCCGGTGACAGAAGGCAGAGAATGTTTTGTTCCATTTTAGAAGGCAGAGAATGTTTTTGTTCTATTTTAGACTTCAGAATTCTGACTTACCAGGTGTATAATTTTCTTCCTCTCTATCTACAGAAGAAAGCTGTTTTTTGAACCACCCTCTTTCTACCCTGTCCCAGGTATCTAAATATAGTTTGATTAGTGTGTATGATTGTGCAGATACTGTGTCTACAGCCACTATTACTGCTATAGTGTTGAAATGATATGCTGACTATATAATCCGAAAAAGAACACACGACTTTGAGAAAACATTTGGCAAGGTCCCAAGAAAGCTGATTTGGGCAGTCATGCTATGATTTGAAGTCCCAGAAACATTGATAGAATTGGTGCAGACTATGTACAAAGACCCAATGACTCAAGTAGTGTTTGGACTCTCAGAGGGGTTCCCAGTGGGAGTGAGTGTGCATCAGAGTTTAGCTCTGAACCCACTGCTGTTTATACTGGTGATGGACTACATTACCAATAGGTTGGAGGGGACAGCTCAACAAAATTGCTGTATGCAGATGATGTGGCATTACAGGCAGACTCTGAGCAAGAACTTCAGTAATGGATAGTGGAATGGAAAGCAAAACTGAAGCCACATGGGATGAAATGGAGTACAGGTAACACAGTGGTAATGACAGCAAATGGGGGAAATCAGAAGAAGCTGAGAATTGAGATAGAAGAGAAGATAGTGAAACATGCTAATAGCTTGCATCGGGGCGGGGGGGGTTTGAGGAGAAGGAAAGTTTGAATGAAAAGTTCAAAACTAGAACCAGAGAGGCTGCAGCCATCTGGCACAGAATGCAGTGTATAACAGAAGAATGCCAACGAATCTGAAAAGTTAAGGTGTACAAAACAGTGGTGCGACCAGTACTACTGTATGGTACCAAAACCTAGGCAGTAAAGGCAGACTAGTTGAGGAAGCTAGAGGTCATGGAGATGAAGTGCTTGAGATGGGTGACAGGATGCACACTGAGGGACAGGCGAAGAAATAAGGATATCTGAGCAGAAACTGAAGTAACTCTATTTGTAGACTAGGTCAAATAGAACAGATTACAGTGGTTCGGGCATATATGCCGAAAAGCAGAAGACACTCTGGTGAAGAAGCTTAGAGACGGACAGAAAGAAGCCAAGAGGAAATCAGGACTTCCAGCAGAGAGAGGGAGGGATTGTGTGAGAGAAGACCTGTGACAGTCAGACCTGAATTTTAAAGGAGGTAGGAGAGTTTCACTGAATCGATACTGATGGTGACAGTTGCCATGAACACCCCAACCCCATGTAGAAAATTGGGAGAAAAAAGAGGGTTGATGTTGACAGCGGTGAGGTCTGCGGTGGGAGTGACGGATGCGTTTAAGGTGGAGGTGGGATTACATCAAGGATCAGCTCTGAGCCCTTTCTTATTTGCAATGGTGATGGACAGGTTGACAGACGAGATCAGACAGGAGTCCCCGTGGACTATGATGATCTGTAGTGAGAGTAGGGAACAGGTGGAGGAGACCCTGGAGAGATGCTCTAGAGAGAAGAGGAATGAAGGTCAGCAAGACTAAGACAGAATATATGTGTGCGAATGAGAGGGAGGATAGAGGAATAGTGAAGATGCAAGGAGTAGAGGTGGCAAAGGTGGATGAGTTTAAATACTTGGGGTCAGTAGTCCAGAGTAATGGTGAGTGTGGAAGAGAGGTGAAGCAGAGAGTACAGGCAGGTTGGAGTGGGTGGAGAAGAGTGTCAGGAGTGATTTGTGACAGACGAGTACCAGTAAGAGTGAAAGGGAAGGTCTACAAGAGGGTAGCGAGACCAGCTATGTTATATGGGTTGGAGACAGTGGTATTGACAAAAAGGCAGGAGTTAGAATTGGACAGGCAGAGCTAAAGATGTTAAGATTTGCACTGGGTATGACGAGGGTGGACAGGATTAGGAATAAGTATATTAGAGGGTCAGCCCAGGTTGGAAGGTTTGGAGACAAAGCCAGAGAGGCACAATTATGTTGGTTTGGACATGTGCTGAGGAGGGATGCTGAGTATATTGAGAAAAAGATGCTAAGGATGAAGCTACCAGGTAACAGGAAAAGAGGAAGGCCTAAGATAAGGTTTATGGATGTGGTGAGAGAGGGTATGCAGGTGGTTGGTGTGACAGAGCAAGAAGCACAGGACAGGAAGAAATGGAAACAGATGATCCGCTGTGGCGACCCCTAATGGGAACAGCTGAAAGAAGATGATGTAATCAAATGTTTTTTGAGGAGGTACAGTCTGAGGTCTTACATTTTGCTTTATTCTGCTACTCGTGTTCTCAATGTGATTAATGGGGGAAATTGATTCAGGGAGTTTCTATGATTTTTCACGTACCCCAGTACAAATCTTAAAGGCTTCCCTCTTTCACAAAAATGCCAAGTAAGCAAAACCAGCCTTTTTCTGACAGACAAGGTGCTTAAAAATGGCTGGAAGAAATGACAGCAAGAATCACGAGCCCTTTCAGAAAAAGGGTCAAATTAGCCGTACATAATGACTTTGCCAATATTCACCCCCATTTGTATCTCTTCTGACCAGCAGATCAACAAATCTGCCCCACAGACTAGTCATCAATATCCCTATTTGTCCAAAGATTATTTCGGATTCTTGGGTGCTAAAAGTGGTGTGGGAGTATTACAAGTGGCACTGGATTAGAAAGAAAAAAAAAAAAACCTTTCTGGGGAATTTCTCCTCACCCTCAGAACCAAACGGATTTTTTCCCTTAGGTTCTTCAGTCTTTACATACCCGAAGAGTTATAAAACCATTACCCTTTAGTCAAAGGGGCAAATGCTTCTGTTCTAGAATGTGTCTAATACCAAAAAGAGGCCTCTTGGAGACAAGTACTAGATCTTTCATTTCCAAATCTGTATGTGAATGTAAAAAAATTCAAAATTGCGCTAAACCTTGTCATCACAATAAACAAAACATGCTGGAGGGATAGGTTCCTGACCCAGAGACTCCCCAGACTTTGGAGTAGATTGCCCATACATGTCAAGCAGAGCACCTCTTTGGCCCTCTTCAAAAGGAACCTTGATGATTGGATGGGAGAAAGGAAATTCACCCCAGGGATCACGTCAGTCGCTCTGCTAGACAGGGGTCCAGAGAAGTAAATAGTGTGGGACGAAATAGCCAGGGAATTGTTATGGCTAGGTTTGTATAGGCCGTAGGGCCGATAGCCTAGTACCAACCTATGGAGAACCTGTTTCCCCTCATTCCTCCCATGAGTTACTTGGTGAAGTGTTTATTACTACATTCCCATAGCCATAGACATACACTTTAGGAAATTTCTAAGGTTCTCGGTTTCTGAGTGTCATGATCAGTTCTCTGCATTACCCTTTGGTTTATCTACAGCTCCAGGGGTGTTCACAAAATGCCTAGCAATTACAGACTAAGTAGCGTTCACATTTTATCTTAGACCACTTACTTTTCTTTGCAGAGTCTTGATCCAAACAGCAAGAGATATTAAGTTGTGTGTCTCTTGACCATTCTGGGCTTTCAAATAAACATTGCAAAGTCTTCCTTGACTCCATCTCTCTGAATTGTGTTTTTGGGCTGCTTTCTAGATACTTCTGTTTCAAAGGCATCTTTGACATGAGAAGTAGGATTTTTATTTGGAAGCTTTCCTGAACTTCTGCAATCAGGCAATGGTTTTGCAAGAGTACATCTCAGAATTGTAGGGTTCATAGCTACTATGATTCGTTTGTCACCCTTAATGGATTACATATGAGAAAGATGCAATGGTTTCGTAAAAAAAATAGACCTAGCATTTGTATTCTCTGGAGTATCAAATTCCATTGTGTAACTGTCCGACTGAGCAAAACCTTAACCAGACACCACTTCCAGGTTGTGTGTGAAAAAGGTATATGGAGATCACTGCTTGTACCCTGGAAAACAGATACAAACTAAATAAATACATAAAATAAACCCTCACGGATTTCCCTCTACAAATGAGCTGCCCAGTGAGCACACAATGAAAATGTGCTAGGGAGCCAGAGCTTTGTGAAGCTGGCTAGTTGTATCCTGGGCAGAATACAACCCAGATAGCTAAAGGCTGCTGAACCAGTGAGAAATCTAAATGTCTACTGTTATGGTAAGTACAACTGTACTTTTTGATATCTAGTTCTGCAACCATATCTGTAACTGTACCTGAACGCATATCATTCAGCTTAGTCTTTTAACTCCAGGACAGTTTTAGAACACTTCTTCAAATTTGGCTTCATTTTTGTTAGATGGTAGCTTTGATGTTATAGATGGGTTTGGGGAAAGTTTTGACTTTGTTCTGTTTGTGTTAGACATTGCAACTGCTTAACTTGTGTCAGTACTAAGCTATTTGTTTCGTACCAGAGCTTAGAATACAGTCATTTACTTAGTAAATATAATCAAGTATAACCTGACAAAGGTGATTTTTCACATCAGACAGGGTTGGGGAAGTTGATTTATAACTTTATAAATGATTACTAGGCTAATGGTACAAGAACCTTTACAAGCCTAGCCAATAATACCCAGGATATATGACAGCATTGTACTGAAATTCTCCAAGTATGGGATGCAGTAGTGTCAGGGTAGTGGGTCTTTGAGTTTTGGAGCCCTGAGTCATTTTACAGACTGCCTTTGTCCATAAAGGAATGGGCAGTACCCTAGGAGTGAATTTACGGTTCCCCATCCATTTATCCAAATTTCTTTTGAAGAGAGTGAGGGACAGGCATTGTTTTACAAAGATGGGAAATTTATTCCATAGACGAGGTAGCCTTTGAAATATGAATCTGTCACTCTAGCAGGTTTTATTAGTCACATATAAGGTTCAGTTCCATGGAAATTGTAACCCTAGTATAATTTTTCTTGCGAATATGTAACATTTTCATCAGGGCTGGATCAGAGAATGCCTTGTAGGTCAGTCATAAGTCACTGCTCAATAAATGATATGAGATGGAGTAATGGAATAGGGCCTTTAGTTGGTCTGCATAAGACATATGTGATATGCTTTATATGTTTTTAGTGAGAAATGTCTGGGGCTGCTCCAGTTGATGTATGTGCCTGGTTAGGTGCATGCAGAAGGGGGCATTGTACTCAATTATGGGCCTGATGAGGGTCGAGTACAATGGCACTATGACTTTTGATCTTGATGCCACGCCTTTACTAATAAGTTGAGCCACACAAAATTATTTCCTCACTACCATAGCTACCTGGTGGTCAAAATTTAGGTACTATCTATCTGTGTTCCTAGGTCCCTCACCACTGGGTATACTTTTAGGGATGTGCTATCAGTGTTGTAATTTGCAGGGATATCTGATTTACCGAAGGGTATCATTACGCATTTTTTAGCATTTAGTCTTAAACCATGGTTTTGGCACCAGTCGTATGTCATCTTTAGGTCTGTTTGTAGGATGTCAGCATCGTTTGGAGATTCACTGATTGCATCCAGCTTACAAGTGTTGGCAAACTTGGTGAGTCAGAGGCCTCTAACATTGGCCTTAACTTCAGAGAAGTATGTACCAAACAGGAGCCTTCCCTGTGGGACACCACTAGTAACGGGTTTCTTATTGGAGGTGGATTCACCAATCTGGACAATGTGGATCCTGTCAGTGAGCCATTTTGTTTTTCATCTTATGATGTAGGGGTTTATGCGTAACTCTGTAGGTTTATCTATGGTCTCTGAGTGGGGGATTGTGGCAAAAGCTTTGGCCAGGTCTAGACAAGTGGTGTGTCCCATTTTACCCTCATCCATGGGCCTGGTTACTTTCTCAAAGAAATCCACCAGATTAAACAGCCATGACCTCCCTTTGATAAAGCCACATTGAGTGCGGTCCAGTGTTTGGAGAGTTCCTATGTCATTATTGATCAGGCCCATGATAATTCTCTCCATGGCCTTGCAGATAAGACTGGTCAAGCTTATGGGTCTTTAGTTCCCTGGGTCAGTTGATGGGCCCCTGCTTGTGCAGAGAGACTGCTATAGCAGTCCTGCATTCCTCAGGGACAAAACCTGTCCGGGGGTGTGGTTAAAGAGGGTTTTTAGTGGCCCTGATAGATTCTGTTTTAAGCTGTTTAAGAAGTATCCTGAAATGTTACCGGGACCAATGGAGGCTGTGTTTTTGGCTTTAGCTAGCACCGTAAGGACCTGTTCTCTCATAATGACTGGTAAGGAGATGGTGGTGGGTATTTGTTTGGGTTTGTTAGGAGGTGATGTGGGGGAGAAGTTTGAACTGAACTTGTCAGCCAGCAGGTTTGCTGTAGTTTCAGACTGGGTATAAGTGTTGCCATTCATGATTAACTCGGCACATTGCTGAGCATTACCCCTGAAGTTACGAACATAATGTAAAAAAAAAAAAAAAAAAGTCTTATAGCTGTCTTTCACCTGGGAGGCTATTTTTGTCTCATAGTTTGCTTTGGCAGATTTGACTAGCTCTTTAATTTGTTTTAGACAGGTGAGTTTCTTTTTGCACTGTTTTGTCTGTCCCTTCTTGGCTTTGAAGAGGATTTTTTTCCTTTTGTTGAATAGCCTGTTAATGCTAGGGGTGCACCAGGGCAATTTATTTTTGCCGGTATGACTGTCATAGCTGAATAGAGGAGGCAGAACCTGTCAGTGTGGTTGCACAATGCTTTTGTGCACAGCTCAGAGCAGGACTCAGTGTCATCCTGGTTCGGAGGGGCTCAGAAGTTTGATAAGCTGTCACTTAGTTTGAGGTAATTGGCCTTGGCAAGGTTCTTAGGTTTGGAGTTTGATGAGGGGTTCTAAGTTAGTTTTAGCACTAAAGGAGATAATTTTGTAATCGGATCTTACCAGGGAGGAGTTAATGCATGGGAGGGAGCAACATACCCCCATAAGTACTAGATCTAGATGTTTGTACCTCTAGTTGGGGTGCTAACTAGTTGCTCCGGGGTGTTTGCATTGCAGTCCAAAAACTTCTGAGCAAGTGAATTGTGGGTCTTGTAAGTCCCCCAGTTTATGGGAGGGTGGCCTAATGGTTAAGGTGTTTGCCTTATAAACACAAGGTGCAGGGTTTGAGTCTCACAAGGGATAATTGGCTAGGCTTACAATGGCTCGCAAGGGCAGTTAGTCTAGTACTAACCTATGAACCTATGAACCTATAGAAGTTGTGAAGGCTGCCAGCCCAACTAGCTAGAATTTTGTAAATGCTTCTGTCATTTGTGAGTAATAACATGGTTTGTATGCTTGCCTTACAAATGTAAGTAAGCTGTATGTTATATGCTGAGCTTCAAAAAATGTAACCACAGTGCACCCTACTGGAAAAGAGCAAAATTCTAAAAAAATAAGTTGAGTTGTTTGCAATGGTGTTTATCTTAGCTTAGAGACAAGAATATCTGCGGCTAGAAATTCTTTCTACTGTCTGGAAGTATTTTTAACACAGAGATGTTATAGTTTAAGTTCCTTTAGCCTGGGAACTAAAGGCTGTGGTGACAAGAATGATGTAATCTGAGATAACCCAACAGAAATGTTTGATAGTAATTTAAGAACTCTCTCTCAGAGAAAGTTTGTGTATTTTGTATTTGTCTTTGAGCCTAGAAACATCCATTCGGCACTTGAATTTCCCTGGCTCTGTAAGTAAGATTTAGGTATAGTATTTCTCAGAGATAGAAATACAGTAAAGAGTAGTTTAGATGGTTTCTGCATTTATGTGACATTGTCCTACAAAGTTGTTTTAAAGTATTTCCTGTGATTCTGAACTCTGTTGTCACTGTGTTGAGTTGTTGAGTAGATTATTGTGCTTTTATTATTTATTATTAAATATACTTAAACCTTTTAATTGTGGCTGTTTTTTTAGAGATATTTAAGCTCTTAGAGTATTTGCATATGTATTTGGTGACGCTGTATAGGCCACTCCTAAATAGCCTTAGTCTTGGACACAATTACCATTTGGATAATAGTAACATTACACAGTAGAATCGGTCACCCTTTGGGAAGGGCCTTATAGTAGCTAGGTAGACCTGGTTGGTGGCAGTGATTACTACCTTATTAGTCTGGGCAGAAGAAGGCATAGCTGGTACACCTGTGCCAGCCTTCCCCAGGAGTGTCTGTGTGTTTGCATATAAATCACATCTCAGTGTGTGTGTGTGTGTGTGTGTGTGTGTGTGTGTGTGTGTGTGTGTGTGTGTGTGTGTGTGAGCTACTTGGGCAGGGACATGAAGCATTGGCTGGACAGAGAGGGTGTTGGAGGTTTTGACCTGACCACTTGGCTGAGATCTTAACCCTATAGCTATGCCAGTGGGGTGTCTTATTGGGGATTTGGAGACAGAGGGCGAAACCAGCCCCAGACTGACTGTGATCTCTGTGTGCTCTTAAAGGAAATTGTACTTTACTGTGTTTGTACTTGTCATCCTCCCAATGTGCATGTCCCTCACTGGTGTTATTAGTGAGGATTGAGGCTCTTTCATTACTGGGCCAGTGCAGGGGCGTCAAGTGTGGTGTTAGGCTGAATGTGAAGTGATTCCAGTAGGCTTGGGTAGGAGGTGTGGTTTTCCAGTCTCATTTTAGGTGATCTGTAGCTAGCAAGGATATGATAGGGGGTCTCACATGATAGGCATGTAAGGGGGGAGAGGATGCAGTCTAATGGGAGCTGCTTGGAAATCTGCTTGATGCAGCTTGTAACTGTACATGTCTGAAGGTACTGTTTCTTGATTCCCAGTGGTATGCTGTGTTATAGCTTAAATGATTTTAGTATTTTGGTACTTCATCTACTGCACTGTCATTTGAATTGTGGTTTCTTTTTTTTCCGTTAGGTTCACAGGCAACAAGTAGATTCTATACCAAATGCGCTTCCTGGACGTAATGATATTGAGATTGAAATCTATGGCATGGAAGGCGTTCCAGAAAAGGATATTGAGGAGAGAATGAGGATGCTGGAGAAAAAACAGTCTGGTGGTGTAAATGGTATGTTGTATCTTTTGAATGCCAGCTTTTATGTGTTAGTGTTTAGCTAATGTTGTAAATTAGATTTTACTTCATTGTAGTGTTACTGTTTTAATGTCAACAATGACCTGTGAGCTGTGGTAGTTAGCAACAACTTGTTTGTTAAAGCCATGTGGAGGTATTCATAAGAGGTTGAGAAATTGAAGGTCAGTGGCATGTTTGAAAAATGACTGATTCCCTTTCCATATTAGCAGAGTAGTATTTCTTGCATTACCACTTTAAGTTCTGTGTATTTATTGACATATTGTATCACTTTGCAAAAAGTCCCATGGCTACAGGTGTCAGGAGTTAGGACTGTTTCCTTTGCCATTCTTTGCTCCTAACTTCTTTATTTGTAGAGGAAGAACCCCACTAAAAATGTAAAAATGTGATTTGTAGAGGTATTCTGATGATGTCCTTACTTAAATCATTGTTACAGTATTCCAAACTATTGGGTTATCTTGCCAGATAACCAAAATGTCCATCCAGGGTACCAAAGCCAACAGCTTCCATAAAGCCATAGGTGTGACATATGACCTAAGCCCGTGGACATAGTTATATAAGCAGACATACAGTGGATATAAAAAGTTTACACACCCCTGTTAAAATGCCAGGTTTTTATGATATAAAAACATGACACCACTTAAATCATTTCAAAAATTCTCCCGCCTTTAATGTGACCTATAACCTGTACAATTCAATTGAAAAGCAAACAAATCTGTTAGGGGAAAAAATGAAAAAACATACAGTACGCTGGTTGCATTAGTGTGTGGACCCTTAAACTAATACTTTGTTGAAGCACCTTTTGATTTAATTACCGCATTCAGTATCCTTGGGTAGGAGTCCATCAGCATGGCGCATCTTGTCTTGGCAATATTTGCCCACTCTTCTTTGCAAAAGCTCACCAAATCTGTCAGAGTGCGAGGGCATCTCTTGTGCACAGCCCTCTGTGGGTCACCCCACAAATTTTCTATTGGATGTAGGTCTGGGCTCTGGCTAGGCCATTCCAAAACTTTAATTTTCTTCTGGCGAAGCCATTCTTTTGTTGATTTGGATGTATGCTTGAGGTCATTGTCGTGTTGAAAGGTGAAATTCCTCTTCATTTTCAGCTTTCTAGCAGACGCCTGAAGGTTTTGGGCCAAAAGTGACTGGTATTTGGAACTGTTCATAATTCCCTCCACCTTGACTAAAGCCCCAATTCCAGCTGAAGAAAATCAACCCCAAACCATGATAATACCACCACCATTCTTCACTGTGGTGGTGGTGTTCTTTTTGTGATGCAAAGTGTTGTTTTTGTGTCAAACATACCTTTTAAAATTGTGGCAAAAAGTTCAACTTTGATCTCATTAGACCATAACACATTTTCCCACATGATTTTAGGAGACTTGATGTATTGTTTTGCAAATTGCAGCTGGGCTTGGATGTTTTTTTCTGTAAGAAAAGGCTTCCATCTTGCAACCCTACCCCATAGTCCAGACATATGGAAAATACCGGAGATTGTTGTCACATGTAGTACACCACCAGTACTCGCCAGAAATTCCTGCAGCTCCTTCAGTGCTGCTGTAGGTCTCTTGGCAGCCGCCTTGACCATGGCTTTTGCTGTAGCAGGCAACTGAGTAAATGTCAGAAAATCCTACTAGGACAGCTGAACTTTATTTGGGGTTAATCAGTCTCTTTAATTGATGACAGTTGTGTACCCAAGAAGACTGAATGCTGTAATTAAATTAAAAGGTGCTTCAACAAAGTATTAGTTTCAGGGTGTGCACACACAACAAAGTGTGCACACTTATGCAACCAGTATATTGTACATTTTTTATTATTTATATTTTTTCTCCTAACAGATTTGTTTTTCAATTGAATTGTACAGGTTATAGGTCACATTAAAGGTACGAAAAGTTTTGAAATTATTTATTGTGGTCTCCTTTTTTATATCACAAAAACCAGGCATTTTAACAGGGGTGTGTAAACTTTTTATATCCACTGTATGAACGTAAAACATCAGACTATCTCGCTGCCAGTTTGAATGCCAGTATTGCACCTGTTGGGTTGATGTTCTTCCATATCACTGTTGCAGTATTCTTTTCTAAGAGATCTCCTGCCAAGGATAGTCTGACTTCTGGCCAGTATACGAAAGCCTCTAGTTCTTAGATATCCAATGTGACACATTCTCTCCCTGAGGAAGGTATGGGGCATAAAGGTGACATATGGATGCAAACATTCGGAACTTCTTTGCTGCCAGTCCGAATGCCATTGTTGAACATCGTTCTGAACTCCCTTTTGCTTTGCTCGTTACCAGGCCATGTTTTTAAGTAAGTGCCCTGTTGGAGTTTCTTCTCTGTTTGTTCTAGTTATTGTGTTCATGTCATCCAGAAAGGGAAAATGCTAGTTTGGGAGGCAGATTCCCCATAAAAATTGTCACGACCAGCATCTCTTCTGTTGGGTGTTTCACACAATCATACGCAGTGCACTGTCTGCCAAGCGCTTGTGCCTAAGACCCGATGTCTGTCCTTGTCCATATACATGGAGAACCGAAGACTGAAGTTGTTTGCTTGGCATGCTGTGGCAGAATTCTCTTGTCTCGAGGGCTAGCCGTCTGCCAAAAAGACCAAAAAAGTTAGGTCTGATCCGGCTGCTGTCCAGCGTCCCCTGATCATTTCTTGAAGCTAGTGAAAGCCCAAAGGGCCATCTGGTAGTTACTTCAGATTTCTCTGTCATAACCCTGTTGGAGGCCAGCATGGATCTGATTTCTCATGTGTCCTCTGAGTCTTTTCAGATGTCTGTACCTGACATTGAGGGCAATCTCAAATGATAATTTATGAAGGATCGAGGGGGATTCCTCAGATCTTAGTTAGGGAGGAGATTCCTATGACCATTATTGAACCCTGCTAGGGTCCAACTCTCAGAGAGTGTTCGTGTAGATGTCCCTTATTAAAAGAAGCAAAAAACAATGCATATTTTCCCTGTTAAGGATCCCCAAAGTGAATGGCAGGATTTCGTTTGGGGGTTTATTTAATACTTTGATGGCCTTGAAATGTCCTCAAAGGGTCTCTGTGCCTTTTCCTCCCTGGTCTTACTCTCCACTCAAGAGACCCAGGGGAAATGGACTTCCCTGAGGACATGGACACGGGGGAAGAATCTTTGGCTGAATCTTCCAAAATTCCTTCCCCTTTGGACTTCAGTTCTGAGGAGGATTCTGTACGTCCAGATTCCCCCATGAGGTGCTTTCTTTTGGGGATACTGTTGCCTATATGATGAATTATTTTAAGTGGGATTGTTCTCAAGTCTCTTGAGATTCAAAAACAATATTATGAGGTCCTAGAGATGGAGTTTCCTAAGCCATCTGCTGCTTTTTCTGTTCTGACTGCCCTTCTGGATACCTTTTCAGCAGCATCTCTAGCTCCTGAATCTCAAGCCTCTTGTACTTAAGAAGCCAGATAGATTCTATAAAGAACCAGAGGAATGCAAATGTATTTACAAATGCCCTTTTGCTGACCCTTCTGTAGGATCAGTCTCCTCTGATAACCTTTCTAAATTATTGCCCTCTACCAAGTGGTTGCCATCTGATAAGGATAGTAAGGCTATGGAAAGGCTGGACAAAAAAGTTTACAGTGCTTCCATTTTATACTTGAGGGCCATCAACTGCCAGACTCATATGACCAGGTATGTTTTGGCCCTCCTTTCTCAGATGTTCTTTGTGTTTCACTGTTGCAGTCATTACATTTGGGTAATCTGGCAGGTTGCCCTCAGTCGGCCTGAATAACAAAGTCTTGGGTCCTGCGTCGGTTGCTGTCTCCTCTTCCATGACGTCAGGTCTTCAGGGGTATAAAACATGCAGCTGACGCCATTTTATTCAGTCTTTCTTGCCACGCGGTGCCCGTAGCAGGAGCAGTTCGCAAGTGCTGGTCGGCCAACTCCTGAAATTTTCGCATTCGAGTTTCAGAACCGAAGTCTTCAAACTAAAGCTAAGTACCCCATTGGGGAAACTTTTTCTTGCTCCTTACCGATGTCAGTAAAAGTTAATAATTGCATTACTTGTGGGAAGCAAATACCTCATAAGGATTTTCATTTGTACTGTATTCCTTGCCTAGGCCCAGATCACAACGTGCCTTGCTGTCGGTTTTGTGCTAGATTTAACCAACTCACTATTAAGCGTCGGTATATTTTTGCTTCTAAATATTTTGGTTCAAGATTTAATCACCTGAAATGTTGTCTGTTAGCAATCCGACTACCAGAGTTCGCAAAAAATGCAAAGAAAAAGACAGAGACAGACCGTCGAGGTCCAAAACCAACGACGAAGCTTCTCCTAAACCAGTCGCCGGTTCGCCGGTACTCAGTGAGGTGCTTTCGCAGCCCCTGATACCCGCTACTTTTGAGTCGTAGGCCTCTACCGAGACCCATTCGGAGTCCGGCATGCCATGAGATTCACCGAGTATTGAACCCACGGATGTCTCTCCCTTGTATGGGTCCGGAGCTGCTGAGCAGGCACCAGCTTCTGAGGGTATTTTCAGGCCTCAACATTTTTATATTAAACCGACGCCAGCAACAAAGACAAGGTCAAAAACATCTTCTATGTCTAAAAAACCGACGCATGAGCCAAGTGCTCAGGCCCTTATGCCTAAAAAACAGATGATCAAAATGGCTGAGGATTTAATTACCTTGATCAAAGGTTCCCAACCGCCCCCCCCCCCCCCCTGCTAAGAGGCCGAGGAAAGGCACTGATTATGAATCTTCAGATCAGGTTTCCATTTCTCCTGATTCCTCTCCTGATCAGGAATTTTCTATTCCACCCTATGAGGATTCTGATGCAGAGGAATCCATCCCATCTGCATCTCCTCCTGAGGATTACTCTTTTGGACAGACTTTGCATACTTTAAGGGAACATTTTCACTGGGAGAGTCAGGACTTCTCCGATTCAAAAAAGAGGCTTGGGGATTTCCTTCTTCCTCAGCAAAGGCCTTTGGCAATACCTCCTGTATTAGACATTGTTGATGTGTTTTTGGAATCAAGCATGGCTCCTGATTCCCTGCCTCCGGCTCGTAGTAAGCCAGACATATATTACAGGGTTCCTGACTCCCACAAATTTCTATTCAAAAATCCTGCTGTTGATCCTGAGACTATTCTCAGGGTCTCAAGGGTGTAAAGGCCTCTACAGGCAAAAATCCTACCCCCTCTGACAGAGATTCCAGGGCGCTGGATAGATGGGGAAAGAAGGTTTATATGTCTGCAACCTTGGCAATCAGGGCCCTAAACTGCCAGTTTCATATGCTTAAATATCAACAGCATGTTATGGGCTTACTGAAACAGAAAATGATGTTGATTTCTGATTGTGTGGAAAATAAAGAGTTACAGGAATTATTGCATTCAGCAGAAAAGGTTGGAAAGCATACTTTGCAATGTGGTTTTGATTCCTTGGAGGCCTCCTGTAGGGCAGCCATTACTGGATCTGTGATTAGAAGGCATGCCTGGCTCAAGGAGCAAAATCTGCCTGATCATGTTAAAGCTAAATTGTTGGATGCCCCTTTGCAGCATGATACTGTTTGGTAATAAGGCAGAAGAGGTTTTAAAGAAAATGGAAGACAAAGCTAAATCTATGCAAACTGTAAAAGATTTCTTGCAAGTGCAGCCACCCAGGTTCAGTAGACAATGGCCTACTAAAAATTGGTCCTTTCCTGTGTCCAACAGAGCCACTCAAGGCAAATCCAGGTGCTCAAAAGGCTCCAGATACCAATCACAGGGTTCTTACAGGTCAAAGCAATGGGGTGCCTCCACCTCCAAAACTGGAGGAAACAAAGCACAACCCTACAGTAAGCAGTCTCAATGACTTTCTTCTACCATCACCAAGCACTTATCTTTTGACAACTCCCTTGGGGGGAAACTAGAACTTCAATGCTCAAAATTGGCAGTTAATTACCCAGGACAAGTGGGTATTAAACATAGCATCCAAAGGGTACAAATTTCATTTCCATACTTTGCCAATTCCAAACGGATGGCCGGATCTGCCACAAAACCAGTGGGCAGAGGCCCAGAAACAAGTCATGTCCCTCATGGATATGGGGGCTATTCAACTGGTACCAAAAAGGGAAAAAGGACGAGGTATTTATTCAAGACTTTTCCTGGTACTCAGAAAAGACAATTCATGGTGTCCAATACTGGACTTATCGATTTTGAACACGTTCCTGGACATTCCAAAATTCAAAATGCTGACTTTACAACAGCTACTGTGTATGCTAGGCATGAATGTTGGTTAGTAACTCTAGACTTAAAAGAGGCATACCTGCATATCCCAATAAGGGAATCGTGCAGAAGATACCTCCGCTTCAAGGCAGGTTTTTTGCATTACCAATTCTCTGCACTGCCCTTTGGCTTATCTACTATGCCCAGGGTCTTTACAAAGTGCCAGGCACCAGTAATTGCATTCTGCAGGCAGAGAAGCATTCAAATGTATCCTTATCTGGACGATTGTCTCATTCAGGCAGAGGACAAGGACAGTCTTCAACATCTGACGTTTGTAAAAAGGCTTCTAGCATGTCTAGGGTACACCATAAACAAAAAGAAGTCACAACTGGTATCTTCTGAAATAATTACATTCCTGGGTGCAAGCTTGAATACAACTGCCCAGATGGCTTACCTCACGCCAGACAAACAAAGGCAACTGACAACATACTTCAAACAAATGGCAACAAAAACCCAGTTATCTGCAAGACAAATTCTGCAGGCTTTGGGGTTCATGGCATCCTGCATTCTACTAATTCCATATGTGAGACTGCATATGAGGAAACTTCAATGGTACCTAAAAAGTTTATGGAGTCAACATTGTCACAGTCTGGAAACATTGATTCCTCTCATTCCCTGCCTACAACAGGAGTTTCTTTGGTGGGCAGAAACATGTCACCAAAACAAGGGACTGCCATTCACTCTACCCCCTGCCACCCAAACCCTAACTACAGACGCATCAGCCTAGGCTTGGGGGGCCCACCTGGTGGGAAGATGCATTCAGGGCAAATGGAGCCCAAACCAAATGCATCTGTATATCAACCAGAAAGAGATGCTAGCTGTTCAGAATGCTCTGACAGCCTTCAAGGACTTACTTCATCCAGGACAGCTACTGATAAAGACGGACAACACCACAGTTATGTGGTACATAAACAAGCAGGGGGGTACACATTCCTACCCCCTTTACAGACTAGCTGTGGCCTTGCCAATTACATCTTCAAGCTCAATTCCTGACAGGAAAACAAAATGCTCTGGCAGATGACCTAAGCAGAAATGTTATGGACCCGCACAAATGGAAACTGGATCCACAAATCTTCAGCATGTTAACACAGAAATGGAGGAGCCCAGACTTAGATCTATTTGCCTCTCCCCAAAATTATCAGTTGGACAAATTCTGCACAAGAACTCATCACAAAAAAGCATGGAAAGTGGATGCCCTATCCTTCAGCTGGAAAAACCTATCAGTCTATGCCTTTCCCCCTCTGCCTCTACTCTCCAAGGTCTTACTAAAAGTCAGACAGGAAAAACCAAAAATGATCCTAGTTGCTCCGGACTGGCCTCGCCAGCACTGGTACCCACTTCTAAGGAATATGTCTCAACTTCCTCCATAGTACTTGCCTCAAATACCTCCTCTACTGTCTCAGCAGAACAGTCAAATTCTGCACACTCCGCTCCAAACTCTGAATCTTGCAGCATGGCTGATCAATTAATTATTCAAACAACACCTTTCAGTAAATCTGTGATGGATGTCATTTTGGAAGCCAGAAGGCCTAGTACTAGAAAATCTTATGCTGATAAATGGAAGAGATTCTGAGCTTGGAACCAAGCACAAGGAACAAACACAGCAAAGCCCAATATTCCTCATATTTTACAATATTTGACTGAGATGCTTGACCAGGGCCTATCTTTTTCTTAAATAAAAATCCATGTCTCTGCCATCTCGGCTCATTACAACACAGAGCCTCCCCTCTTTTCACATCCTCTGTTTAAACAGTATCTTAGAGGGGCCAAAAATTTAAGGCCTCCCAGAAGATCCCTACCTCCTGCATGGGACCTCAATTTTGTGCTGGAAAAACTCACCCTGCCTCCTTTTGAACCAATAGCTACTGCGGATATAAAATTTCTATCTTGGAAAGCAGCTTTTCTCTTGGCAGTCACTTCAGCAAGAAGGGTTTCAGAACTACAAGCTCTCATGGCAGTGAAGCCTTTTATTATACTTTACCCGGACAGGGTGTCCCTCAGGACCAATCCTCCTTTTATGCCTAAGGTGGTATCCAGTGTGGCTCTTAACCAGACCATTCACCTGCCAACATTTTACCCAAATCCGCAGAACAAGGGGGAGCGGATTCTGCATTCATTGGATGCACACAGACAACTAAGATTCTACTTAAACAGGACCATATCTCTAAGAAAGTCTGAGTAACTACTGGTAGCATTTGCTGCAGGGTCAGAGGGGAAGGCTATATCAAAGCAGACTATTTCTAAGTGGATAAACCACTGCATTCATTTCTGCTACTTGCACCATGGTAAACCTGTGCCCAAGGGGATCAGATCACATTCCACCAGGGCTGCCTCTACTTCAACAGCTTTTCTTAGAGGGGTTCCAACCATAGACATTCTAGAAGCTATTACTTGGAGTTCATACCTTCACAAAGCATTATCATTTGCCTCTCTTCTCCAAATCCGGGGCAGGCTTTGCCACTGCAGTTCTGCAGGGCCGTATAGCCGCTCCTAATGCTGTTTAGTTCCATCCTCCCATCCATAGCTTTGGGATTATACCCAAATATAATGACTGCAACAGTGAAACATGAAGAACATAGTACAGTTGTGTACACTTCCCATAAATGTAGATGTTCGAGTGTATTCACTGTTGCAGTCCGGGTTACCCACCCGCCATCCCCCTTCCTATACCTTTCCTTCACTATACGCTAAAGCCTTTGTGGTGTATTTGCTTTTAGATGAAGGTAAAGGTTATGTTTCTAAAAGTGCATTTATATATATTTACTGTTTATTTATATATATATTTTTTTGCTCCCCATTTGGAGGGCACCTGACATCTGGGGCAAGAAAAACTGAATAAAATGGCGTCGGCTGCATGTTTTATACCCCTGACAACCTGATGTCATGGAAGAGGAGACAGCAACCGACGCAGGACCCAAGACTTTGTTATTCAGGCCGACTGAGGGCAATCTGCCAGCAGATTACACAAATGTAGTGACTGCAACAGTGAATACACTCGAACATCTACATTTATGGTAAGTGTACACAACTGTACTGTTTCTAAGATGGTTTCTGACCTTCCTAACTCTGAGTGGAAGGCTTCGAACCTTTCTATGCTGAGGTCTACTTCTCAAGTTGCCTGCCACTCAGTCAGATATAGTTATGATGCAACTGATGCCTCTTCCAGGGTTGCTGTCTTTGGTTCAGTTATGAGACATTATTTTTGGTCACATCTTTTGGCTTTGGCTGATGACATTAAGGCCAAATTTTAGATGCTGCTTTGGATAATAAGAATCTTTTTAGATCTGCTGCAGATGAATTTTTCAAGTCTCTCCAGGACAAGAGTAAAGTTTTACAGGAGTTGAAACATATTTTTTTCCTCCTTTTGCCAAATTTCAAAGGAATTATTCCTCTGTCTGCTTTCGTTCATAGGCAATGTTGCTCTCCTCCCAACGCAAGAAGGGTTCTAGGTGTGTGTGCCTCGTGCTAACTGTATTCAGACCCCTGCGTCACAAAAACCTTCTTTCCGGGATAAGCAGAATTCTATTTGACAGTTTGCTTCTTCCTGCCCTCGGCCAAGTTCCCTTTCCCTCTGTCTGTTCCTGTCTCTTCCAAATTGGTTACAGATAATGGACAAAACCCAAGGGTCTAAAGTAATCTGTCAGGGATACTTCATGGTTTAGAAATCCCTTCCTTCCTTTTCAGGCATCAGTCAACCTCACTGGGAATAGCTCTGTCACTTTCCAGAGGTTCTTCATTCTCTTTTGGGTCACGGCTCCATTCAGGCATTGCCTCCTGCCCTGAAGGGGAAAGGAATTTACTCCAGGATGTTTCTGGTCCTGTGAAAAGAGGGCATTTGGAGACCAATTTTGGATCTCTCCAGGCTGAACAACTTTCTCAAGATTCCTTGCTTTCAGATGTTCTCTGCAAACACTATTTCATCTTCATTTACTACGGCCCTTGCTGGTCTCTCTGGATCTTAAGGATGCATACCTTCACATTCCTATCCATCTTCTCTTCAGGAACTTTTTATGTTTCTCCATTTCTTCCTTGCATTTTCAGTTCTCTGGTTTGCCTTTTGGCCTCTGTACTGCCCCAAGAGTATTCAACAAATGCTTTGATCCTATCATTGCTTTTTCGCAGGGCTTGAGAGATTCAGATCTTTCCCTATCAAGACAATCTGCTTATTCAAGCTCCTTCCCCCCAACACTACTGATCTCATGTTTACCACTTCCCTGTTAGAGTCTGGGGTTCATCATAAACTTCCAGAAATCAGTTCTGACTCCATCACAGGATCATATTTTCCTAAGCTGCAGGCTTCAGACGGTTTCCATACTGGCATTTCTACCTGCACCAAGGCTCCATCTCCGATTGCCTTTTTCCAATCCCTTCTTCCTCTTTTTCCAGTACCTTCTTCTTCTGGCATCTGTTTCAGGCAGGGAATTTCTCAGGATTTCTTGGGTTTATGGCTTCAACCATTCCCAGGCACCCTCTTGCCAGGCTCCATATGAGAAAGTTTCAGTGGTACCTCAAGTCAATGTGCATCCAACGTTGCCACCCCTTTAAATTCCTGGTACCCTTCCTTCCCTATCTCCAGCTCGAGCTTCATTGGTAGATTCATCACTGTTCTCTTAACTCGATGCTTTTGTTTCAAGATGCACTTCCAACTTAGGCGCGCTTTACAGACTCCTCAGACATGGGATTGGGTGCTTCCTGTGGCCTTCTCAAGGTTCATAGTCTCTGGCCTTCTCAACAGAGGTTAGATCATATCAGTGTAAAGGAGATGAGTGCTCTGCTTCTGGCTGTTCAGGCTTTTCATCCCTTCTTTCATTCCAGGCCCCTCAAGTATTTTCAGACAATGCCACAGTGATGTGTTATGTCAACAAGCAAGGGTGCATGAGGTCCTGTCTTCTTTGCAGACTAGCTCTTCAGGTTTGGCATATAGCTATCCAGTATCAAGTGACTCACAGTTTACAGTCCATCGGAGCAAAATCTAGTGGCAGACTCCCTTAAGTAGGTCCAGCCCACAAACTCGCAAATGGAAGCTTCACAGAGATGTGTTCCTGGACATTGTCCATCGGTGTGGTATTCCTCAAGTAGGTCTTTTTGCCTCCACTCTGAATCCTCCTTTTATACCTATGGTGGTCAGTGAATTGTCCCTTGATCAGTTTGTTCATTTTCTTTCCTTTTTTGCAGTCTGCCAATACGAAGGTTCTTCACACCTTGGATTTGCTTAGACAGCTCATGTAATTTGGATAAAACTAAAGATGTGATGTTTCCAGTCTCGCCTTTATTCTCATTGATGGGGTCAGATCTGTTCCATTGGATCCGTCAGCCATTCCAGAAGCTCGAGGCCTTCAACAAAGCTCTTGGGCTGTTTTCCTTACCCATAATGCAACTCCATAACTTCCTCAGATCTCATTTGTCACTCAGCAAAGGAGGTTTTGAAGCAAGCTCTGGGCTAAGTGCTTTACTTTTAATACTTATCCTGTTACTGCTATTACAGTTTATTATAGTTTATTATATATAGATATATTTCTTTTTGATGACTCTTCTCTTTTTGGGTCTAAAATAAGAGAATCTTACCAGGTGTGAACAGGAGGGCAAGACCTTGTCTGCCATTGGAGTGCATTTTTCCACACCTACCAGACCCTTTCCTAAAGGTTAGAGAGGTAGTGGGAAAATGTGGTTCAGAAAATTACAAAGGTCTTTCCAGGACACACAGGGTGAAAGTTCCCCTAGAGGCAGAGGGGGAAACAATAATGGAAGACTCTGTCGTCTTGGCATGGGAGGTGCGCAGAACCAGGGCTCCATATAATCTTTCTTTGGTAGACCCTTTCAGCGCTCCTGAAGGGTGCCCGATTGCTTGCCTCTGGAGGCAGTTTGGGGTGATTATCTCTGCACCACAAAACCTGGCAAAAGATAAACGACAAATGGGTGCAGAACATAATATCCAGGGATATGTCATTCCCTTCTCCTTCCCCACTCCTGTAAATAAGTCAGTTCCAGGCATTTCACCCAGTGAGAAGGAACAAACAACATTAAAAATTCAAAAGTTGCTAAGAAAAAGAGTCACCCAAGAAGTCCCCACAAACCAGAGAGGATATGGAGCTTACTCAAGATTCTTTTTAGTTCCAAAGAAAACGGGACTGGAGACCCATCTTGTATCTCAGCAGTTTGAACAAATCTGTCAAAAAGACCAAGTTCTGGATGCTGACACTGTAGTCGATGCTCTCATTCCTGGAAAAAGACCATTAGATGTGCTCTATAGACCTTCAGGATATGTACTACCACATACAAATGAAAAGGTGATGCAGAAGGTATTTGCACGTCCGGCTAGGAGCCAGCCACTTCTAGATGTTCTTCGTGTTTCACTGTTGCAGTTGGGTTATCTGCTTGCAGTAGCCCTCAGTCGGCCTGATTAACAAAGTCTTGGATCCTGTGTCGGATGCTGTCCCTTCTTCCATGACGTCAGGTCATCAGGGGTGTAAAACATGCAGCCAACGTCATTACATCAGTCTTTCTTGCCATGCGGTGCCCGAAGCAGAAGCAGTTCGCAAGTGCCAGTCTGCCGACTCCTGAAATTTTCGTTTGAGTTTCAGAACCGAAGTCTTCAACTAAAGCTAAGTAACCCCATTGGGGAAACTTTTTCATGCTCCTTAACAATGTCAGTAAAAGTTAATAATTGCATTACTTATGGAAAGCAAATACCTCACAAATATTTTCATTCGTACTGTATTCCTTGCCTGGGCCCTGACCACGACATACTTTGCTGTCGGTTTTGTGCTTTATTTAATCGGCGCACTGTCCATTGTCAGTATATTTTCGCCTCTAAATATTTCGGTTCTTGGTTTAATTATCCAGAAATGTCATCGGTTAGCCATCCGACTACCGGGATTCCGAAAAAATGCAAAGATAAAGACAGAGACAGGCCGCCTAGGTCCAAAGCTGCCGACGATGCTTCTCCTAAGCCAGTCACCAGTTCACCGGTACTCAGTGAGGCGCTTTCGCAGCCCCTGATACCCACTACTTCTGATTCGCAGGCCTCTACTTAGACCCATTCGGAGTCTGGTATGCGGCAAGATGCTTCAACTGTAAAACCTGTGGATGTCTCTACCTTGGATGTGTCCGGAGCCGCTGTGCAGGCACCGGCTTCTGAGGGTGTATTCAGGCCTATGCACTTGCATATTAAACCAATGCCTCCTTCTTCATTTAGGCCTAAATCTCGAACCATGCCCAAGAAACTGATGCCCAGGCCGCATGCTCAGGCCTCTGTGCCTAAAAGACAAATGATAAGAATGGCTGAAGATCTTATAACTTTAATCAGGGGAAGCCAACCTCCCCCTTCTAAGAGACCTAGGACTGAAGTTGTTTATGAATCTTCTGACCAGGATTCTGATTTTTCTGATTCTTCTGATGATCTGGATTTGCCCTTATCCACTTGTGAGGATTCTGATGCAGAGGACTCTCTTCCCTATGCTTCCCCTCCATTTTTCTGATTCAAAAAAGAGGCTTAGGGATTCCTTTAGCTGTACCTCCTGTACTAGACATTGTTGATGATGCCTTTTCAGAATCTAGTTTGGCCCCTGATTCTTTGCCTTCTGCTCCCAGAAAACCTAACAGATATTACAGGGTTCCTGATTCACACAAGTTTCTTTTTAAAAATCCTATTGTGGATCCAGAGACTATTTCACAGAGACCCAAGGGCATTAAGGCTTCTACTGCTAAAAATCCTACCCCTTCTGATAGAGACTCCAGGGAGCTGGATAGATGGGGTAAGAAGGTTTTCACTTCTGCAACCTTGGCCATTAGGGCTTTAAACTGCCAGTTTCATATGTTAAAGTATCAACAGCATGTTATTGGGTTGCTTAAACAGAAAATGATGCTGATTTCTGACTGTGCTGAAAATAAAGAATTACAGAATTTAATGCATTCTGCTGAACAGGTTGGTAAACATACTTTGCAATGTGGATTTGATTCATTAGAGGCCTCTTGCAGGGCTGCTGTTACTGGGTCTGTGCTCAGAAGGCATGCTTGGCTTAAGGAGCAATCTTTGCCTGATCATGTTAAAGCTAAACTGTTGGATGCTCCCTTAAATTAGGACCGCCTGTTTGGCAGCAAAGCTGAAGAAGTTCTTAAAAAGATGGAAGATAAAGCTAAATCTATGCAAACTGTTAAAGATTTCTTGCAAGTTCAGCCTCCTAGATTTAGTAGGCATTGGTCCTCTAAGAATTGGTCCTTTCCAGCCCTTCCAGGTCTTCTCAAGCCAAACCCAGACACAGCAGAAACCCCAGATTTCAGTCCCAGGGGACACACAAGACTAAGCAGTTGGGGGATTTCCACACCCAAATCTGGGAGTAGTAAGACTCCCCCCTATGGAAAACTGTCTCAATGACTTGCTTTTAAAACTTCCAAGCACTTCCCAACTGAATGCTCCTTTAGGCGGAATGATTGGTCTGCAGGCCAAAAACTGGGAACTCATTACCCAGGACAAATGGGTTTTAAATATAGTGTCCCAAGGATACAGATTTCACTTCCAAACATTACTAACACCAAGCGGGTGGCCAAATCAGTGGGCAGAGGCCCAAAATCAAGTACTCTCTCTCTCTCTTAAGCATGGGGGCTATTCACTTGGTACCAGAAGAGTAAAAGGGACAAGGTTTCTATTCAAGACTTCTCCTGGTACCCAGAAAAGGCAATACATGGCGTCCTCTCCTGGACCTTTCTACTCTAAACACCTTTCTGATGATTCTAAAATTTAAAATGCTGACTCTTCACCAGCTGCTTCCTATGCTAAGCAAAGATGCGTGGTTGGCAACACTAGACTTAAAAGAAGCATATCTGCACATCCCTATCAGAGAGTTTTGCAGGAGATACCTACGCTTCAAAGTAGGCAACATGCACTATCAGTTCTCTGCACTGCCGTTTGGCTAATCTACTGTGCCCAGGGTAGTCACAAAGTGCCTAGCTCCAGTCATTGCATTTTGCAGGCAAAGAAATTTTTAAATATACCCATACCTGGACGATTGTCTAATTCAGGCAGAAAGCCAGGACATACTTTTGAATCATCTGGCCTTTGTTCAAAGGGTGCTGACTTGTCTGGGGTGCACCATAAACAAAAAGAAATCACACCTGGTACCCTGTCAACAAATTATTTTCCTGGGCGCAAGCTTGAATACAACTTCCCAGATTGCTTTCCTCATGCCAGAGAAACGGATTCATTTGACAACCTACTTCAAACAAGTGGCCACAAAAACCCAGTTATCTGCAAGGCAAATACTGCAACCCTTGAGGTTCATGGCCTCCTGCATTCTTCTAATTCCATATGCAAGGCTGCATATGAGGAAACTACAATGGTATCTAAAAAGCCTATGGTGTCAACATTCATAGGATCTAGAAGCAATGATTCCTATCATACCTTGCCTACGCCTAGAGTTCCTTTGGTGGGCAGAGGCCTGCCACCAAAACAGGGGACTACCATTCACACTACCCCCTGCCGCCCAAACCTTAACAACAGATGCATCAGACAATGCATGGGGGGGCTCACCTGGTAGGGAAGTGCATTCAGGGTGAATGGAACCCAAGTCAAATGCACCTGCACATAAATCAAAAGGAAATGTTAGCTGTACAGAATGCTCTGACAGCCTTCAAGGATCACATTCTTCCAGGACAACTAATGGTAAAGACGGACAACACCACTGTCATGTGGTACATAAACAAGCAGGGGGGTACACATTCTTACCCCCTCTGCAGACTAGCCATGGCATTGTGGAACACAGCCTTGAGCTACCAAGTGAATCTACAAGCTCAATTCCTGCCAGGAAAACTAAATACACTGGCAGACAGACTAAGCAGAAACCTCATGGACCCACATGAGTGGAAACTGGAACCAAGGATTTTCAACATGTTGACAAGCAAATGGGGGAGCCCAGATATAGACCTGTTTGCCTCCCCCAGAACCATCAATTGGACAAATTTTGCACAAGGATTCCCCACAAGCTAGCTTGGAAGTGGATGCTCTATCCTTCAGCTAGAAAAAACTATAAGTTTATGCCTTTCCTCCTCTGCCTCTGCTCTCCAAGGTACTACTAAAAATCAAACAGAACAAGCCAAGGACGATTTTAATTGCACCAGACTGGCCACGCCAACAATGGTACCCCCTCTTGCGCAGTGTGTCATGCTTGGCCCCATGGCACCTGCCTCAGACTCCTTCCCTGTTGTCTCAGCAGGAGAATCAGATTCTGCACCCTCGGCTGCAAACCCTGAACCTAGCAGCCTGGCTAATTACCTAATCTCTCCTTTAGCATCCCTCAGTAAATCAGTGATGGATATCATTTTAGAGTCTAGGAGGCCTAGTACAGGAAAATCTTATGCTGAAAAATGGAAAAGATTGTGTGCCTGGAACCAATCTCAAAGGATGAGCGCAGCAGTGCCCAATATACCTCAGATTCTACAATACCTGACTGAGATGCTTCATAAGGGCTTATCCTTTTCCTCCATCAAAATTCATGCCTCAGCCATTTCAGCTCATAATAGCACAGAGCCTCCCCTCTTCTCTCACCCACTGCTCAAGCAGTTCCTCAGAGGGGCCAAAAATATAAGTCCACCCAGGAGAGCTCCAACTCCAGCCTGGGACTTTAACTTTGTCTTGGAGAAACTCATTCTTCCTCCTTTCGAGCCAGCTGCTACTGCAGATTTAAAATTCCTTTCCTGGAAAACAGCTTTCCTTTTAGCAATCACTTCTGCAAGAAGGGTATCTGAATTACAGGCCCTTATGGTAGTGGAGCCTTTCATCATCTTTCATGCGGAGAGGGTGTCCCTCAGAACCAATCCCTCCTTCATGCCCAAGGTGGTATCCAGTGTGGCTCTTAATCAGTCCATTAATTTGCCTACCTTCTTTCCTAACCCACAGAACAAAGGGGAACGGATACTACACTTCTTAGATGCATACAGACAACTTAGATTCTACTTGGACAGGACTAATCCTCAAACGAAATCTGAACTGCTGGTGGCATTTGCTGCAGGGACAGAGGGGAAAGCTATTTCAAAGCAAACCATTTCAAAGTGGATAGGCCACGGCATTCATTTCTGCTATAAGTACCGTGGAAAACCTGTCCCACAGGGCATCAGACCCCCATTTAACCAGGGCTGCATCTACCTTTACAGCCTTTTTCAGGGGCATCCCTACCAGGGACATTCTAGAAGCTGCTACCTGGAGTTCTGTACCAACTTTCACCAAGCATTATCATCTGCCAATTTTCTCTAAATCCAGAGCTGGTTTTGCCACTGCTGTCTTGCAGGGCCTTATAGCTGGTCCTAATTCTATTTAAATTCCTCCTCCCGACCTTAGCTTTGGGAATCTACCCAAATGTAATGACTGCAACAGTGAAACACGAAGAACATAGTACAGTTATGTCCACTTACCATAAATGTAGATGTTTGAGTGTATTCACTGTTGCAGTCCTGGTTACCCTCCCTCCAGCCCCCTTTCTTCTTTTGGCTATACCTCTACTCTGCCTTACTATGCTCAAAAAGCTTTTTGGTGTAGTTGCTTTTTTTGTTGGAGGTATAGCCTTATAATTATAGGTTCATAGGTTCATACTAGGCTATCTGCCCTAGGGCATTTATAAGCCTAGCCAGAATGTGTTTGGCTTTCTCCACCCATTTTAAATTTATTTTGCTATGCCCTTTTTCGAGGTTAGTATACTGTGCCTCTGTCCAACAGTGACACAGAAGTGATACCCGGGGTAAACCTACGATCTCCCATCCACTCATCAAGATTCCTCTTGAGAGTCAATGAGGGACTCTGCCTAACCTGGACTGGGATTTTATTCCAGAGTGAAGGGAGCCTCTGGGTTATGAATATGTCCCTCCAGCATGTCCTATTTATTTCAGTGCTGAGGTTCAAGTCTCTCGAGCGCATAGCTCGATGGGATTTGGATTTTCTGAGGTGCAGCATGTCCATTAATTCCGGGTTGGACATGGCTTTATACGTCAGGCACAGATCGCCTCTGAACAGGCGGTATGCCACTGAGCAGAGCTGGAGTTTCTTTAACCGGGCAGCATATGGCATCTGTTTGAGCCCTTTGATCCTCTTGGTGAGGTACTTTTGGGGTCTTTCCAGTTGCTGCAGGTGTCTGGTAAGGTACATCCCAAAGGGCATTGTACTCAATTATGGGCCTGATGAGGGATGAGTAAAGAGGCACGATGACCTCCCTGATCTAGATGTGAATCCCTTCATGATTAGGTGGGCTATATAAAATGTTTTTCTAACCACTTTGGCTACGTGGTTGTCAAATGAGAGATTGCTATCAACTTGGGTCCCCAGGTCCCTAATTACTTCTTCTGTACTTAATGGATTACCACCTATGTGGTAATTTGTGGCACTTTGTTTTTGCCAAGGGATGACTATACACTTTTGGCATTTAGCTTGAGGCCATGGCTCTGGCACCAGTTGCCTGTTTCTATGAGGCCCTTTTGGAGGATGCTTGTGTCGGCTGGAGAGTCGATTATGGCCAGTTTGCAGTCATCTGCGAACTTGGTCAGCCACAGTCCTTCCGTGTTGGCCTGTACCTCCGAGAAATATATACTGAACAAGAGAGGTCCCAGGACTGAGCCTTGTGGGACACCACTTGTAACTGGTTTGGAGTCTGACATGGCTCCAGTAATTCTAACCATGTGGGTTCTGTCCTTGAACCAGTTTGCAATCCATCTAGTGACATAGGGGTTTATATTTAAGCTGGTGAGCTTATCTATAATGCCCGAGTGGTGTATTGTATTGAAGGCTTTTGCGAGGTCCAGGTAGGCTGTGTGGACCACCTTCCCCTCGTCAATGGCCTTGGTGACTGTTTCAAAGAAATCAACCAGGTTTAAGAGGCAGGATCTGCCCTTAACAAAGCCGAACTGGGTAGGATCCAGTGTCTGTAGGTCCCCAATATCTTTATTTATGAGGTCCATGATGATCCTTTCCATAGCTTTGCAGACCAAGCTAGTCAGGCTTATGGGGCGATAGTTTCTAGGATCCGTTGAGGCACCACCTTTATGGAGAGGGACCACTATTGCTGTACGCCACTCTTTGGGCACATATCCTGTAGTAAGGCTGAGATTGAACAGTAGTTTTATGTTTGGGTTTAGCTCTTCTTTGAGTTCATGTAGGACGCAGCCCGGGACACCGTCTGGTCCTATTGATGCTGTGCTTTTTGCTTTGGAGAGGGCGGCTCTTACCTGAGCATCTGAGATGTCAGGGGGGCAGCACTCTGCTGGGATAGATATTTGCCCTTTGGTGGGGAGAAGTTTGCGCTGAACCTGTCAGCTAGGATGTTGGCAATGTCTGTGGGTTCAGTGTATTTTTTGTCATTTTGGACTAATTCTGAGCATATCTGGGAATTACCACCCAGGTTCCTAACATAACTAAAGAAAGCCTTGTGATTATCCTTAGTGTCCTGTGCAATTTTTCTCTCGAAGCTGGCCTTAGACAATTTTATGAGTGCCCGTAGTTTTTTGCTAATACTGGTCAGTGATGCCTTCCCTTTTTGGGATTTTGCTCTATCATTTAGTAGCTTCCTCCTTCTATTTGGATTTAATTGCTTCCCATTAGGGGGCCACCTGACATCTGGGGCAAGAAAAACTGATGTAATGACGTCTGCTGCATGTTTTATACCCCTGACGACCTGACGTCATGGAAGAAGGGACAGCATCCGACACAGGACCCAAGATTTTGTTAATCAGGCTGACTGAGGGCTACTGCAAGCAGATAACTCTAATGTAATGACTGCAACAGTGAATACACTCGAACATCTACATTTATGGTAAGTGTACACAACTGTACTTTTCACATGTTGAAGTACCAGCAGCATATTATGGAACTATTTAAACAGAAAATGTTGTTGCTTCCAGATTGTGCAGAGAATAAAGATTCACAAGAGTTGAGGCATTCTGCAAACCAAGTTAGTAAACATACTTTGCAGTGTGGCTTTCATGCCTTAGAAGCATCTTGCAGGGCTGCTGTCACTGGATCTGTACTGAGAAGGCATGCTTGGCTGAAGGAACAAATCTTACCAGACCATGTCAAAGCAAAATTACTAGATGCTCCATTAAACCAGGAGCGTTTGTTTGGCACAAAAGCAGAAGTTCTTAAAAAGATGGATGAAAAAGCTAAATCTTTGCAAACTGTTAAAGATTTCTTACATGTACAGCCACCTAGATTCAGTAGGCATTGGCTTTCAAAAAAAATCGTCTTTTCCAGATCCTCTCAGGCCTTCTCAGTCCAAGCCCAGGGGCAGCAGACCACCAAGACTACAGTCTCTGGGTATGCAGAGATCTAAGCAATGGAGTGCTCCCACCTTAAAAACAGGGAGTGGAAAACCTACCCCTAATGGAAAAAATTCACAATGATTTGTCTATCATCTTTCCCAGCCATGCTCAAGTACTTGCACCTCTAGGAGGAAAACTCGCCCTGCATGCAAAATATGGGATGTCCATTACCCAGGACCTAAGCATTGTATCCCAGGGATACAGATTCTATTTCCTCTCATTGCCAGCCCCAAGCGGGTTGCCAGACCTTCCTTCATGCCAGTGGGCAGAGGCTCAAAAGCAAGTACTTTCTATTCTCAGTATCAGGACTATTCAGTCTGTTCCAGTAGAGCAAAGGGGGCAGGGTTTCTATTCCAGACTGTTCCTGGCGCCCTATCCTGGATCCATCCATTCTCAACACCTTTCTGGTGGTCCCAAAATTCAAAATGCTTACACTACTACAGCTGCTTCCTATGCTAGCCAAGGACTCCTGGCTAGTCACCCTAGACTTAAAAGAAGCTTATCTGCACATCCCCATAAGGGAATCTTGCAGGAAATATCTACGTTTCAGGGCAGGCTGTGTGCTCTATCAGTTCTATGTACTTCCCTTTGGCTTATCTACTGCGCCCAGGGTATTCACAAAGTGCCTGCCTCCAACCATTGCATACTGCAGGCAGGGAAATATTCAAATTTACCCATACTTGCACGATTCCCTGATTCAGGCTGACAGTCAGGATCTGCTACTTCAGCACCTGGCATTTGTTAAGAGACTTCTAACTTCCCTGGTGTACACCATCAACAAAAAGAAATCACATCTGGTGCCCAGCCAATAGATTGTATTCCTGGGAGCAAGCTTGAACACAACTTCCCAGATGGCGTTCCTCAATCCAGAAAAGTAGGTTCATTTGACAAACTACTTCAAACTAATGCCCACCAAGACCCAGCTATCTGCAAAGAAAAATACTGCAAGCCCTAGGGTTCATGGTCTCATGCATTCTACTAATTCCATACGCAAGACTGCATATGAGGAAACTTCAATGGTACTTAAAAAGTCTCTGGTGTCAACACTCTCAGGACTTTGAAACACTGATTCCTATCATTCCTTCTCTAAGGGCAGAGTTCCTTTGGTGGGCAGAGGCTTGCAACCACAACAAGGGACTTCCTTTCACTCAACCCCTAGTCACCCAAAACCTGACAACAAGCGCATCAGTCTATGCATGGGGGGCTCACATGGCAAGCAAATGCATTCAAGCCAAATGGAGCCCAGGACAAATTCACCTGCACATCAATCAAAAAGAAATGTTAGCTGTACAGAATGCTCTGACAGCCTTCAAATACCGTATCCTTCCAGTACCGCTCTTGATAAAGACAAACAACATCACAGTTATCCGGTACATAAACAAGCGGGGGGGGGCTCATTCCTACCCACTCTGCAGGTTAGCCATGGCCCTGTGGAACACAGTCTTGAGCAACCAAGTGCACCTGCAAGCTCATTTCCTGCCAGGCAGACATATTCACTGGCAGATGACTTAAGCAGAAATCTACTGGACCCATATGAGTGGAAACTGGAATCCAACTCATTCAAACTTGTAATCAACAGGTGGGGACCACCAGAGCTGGATCTCTTTGCCTTCCCCCCAAACCATCAATTGAGCAAATTTTGCACCAGAAATCCCCACAGCCAAGCATAGCGAGTGGATGCCCTATCCTTTACATGGGAGGACCTCTCAATTTATGCCTTTCCCCCTCTGCTCCTCCTCTCAAAAGTACTACACTAGATCAAGCAGGACAGACCAAGGACAATCCTTATATCACCAGACTGGCCACGCCAGCACTGGTACCCACTCCTACGTAGTCTGACAGCAGTGCCACCCTGGCACCTACATCAGACCCCCCTCCCTGCTGTTCCAGCAGGAGGGACAGATTTTGCATCCTCAGCTGCAAACTATGAACCTTGCAGCCTGGCTTATTCCCTGAACACACCACCAGCAACCCTCAGCAATCAGGTGCTGGACGTAATCCTTGAGGCCAGAAGGCCTAGTACTAGGAAATCCTATTCAGAAAAATGGAAAAGATACTGTTCTTGGAGCCAGTGTCTAGGAAAGGACACTGCTGTGCCCTCCTTACCTGTAAATGTTCATCGTGTTATACTGCTGCAGTCATCATACTTGGGTTATCCTGCCGTCAGGCGGTCCCGCAGTCGGCCGAATCCCAAAGTCTTGGTCTGGCGTCAGTTGTCATCGCTTCTTCCCTGACGTCAGTGCGACAGGGGTATAAAAGAGGCAACCAACGCCATTTTCTTCAGTCTTTCTTGCCGCGCGGTGCCCGAAGCAGAAGCAGGTCACAGGTGCCGGTCTGCTAGCTCCTGAGATTTTCGAATTGAATTTCAGCCCGAAGTCTTCTCTAAAGCCAAGTACCCCGTTGGGGAAACTTTTCTTGCCTCAGACCGATGTCAGACAAAGTTAATAATTGCATTTCTTGTGGGAAGCAAATACCTCATAAGGATTTTCATTCTTATTGTATTCCTTGCCTAGGCCCAGACCACGATGTCTCTGGTTGTCTGGTTTTGTGCTAGGTTCAACAAACGTACAATCAAGCCTCGAGCGGATTTCGCCCGACATTATTTTGCCAGAAAATTTAACTATAGCATGTCATCGGAACAGCTGACATCAGCAATGACTAAAAAACGCAAGGATAAGGACAGGCAACCAAGGCCAAGACCAGATACCGAGGCCTGCCGCCGGTTTTCCGGTTTTCAGCGAGGCGCCTACGCAGCCCCTGACTACTACTGATTTAGAAATTCTGATGGCCTCCCAGACCGAATCAGCTGGGCCTCAGCAGCCGGTTCCATCTCACCCCTCGGACGCCAACCCTGACGGTGATTCGGAGATTTTGGACAGGCCTTCGGTTTCTGAAGGTGTCTTCATACCGACAGCTATGTCTATTAAGTCTTATGCTAAACTTAAAGCTCCCTTAAAAGTTAGGAAACCAGGTCCACATACCCCCCCACAGGCCCCTATGCCTAAAAAACAGATGCTTAAGATGGCTGAGGATTTAATTACCCGTATCGGGGGTTCCCAACCCCCTCCTGACAAAAGGCCTAGACTGGAAGAAGATTACCCTTCCTCTGACCAAGCATCCATTTCCTCAGCTAACTCTGAGGACCAGGATTATTCCTTCCCTCCTTATGAAGACTCTGATGCTGAAGAGTCCATTCCCTCTGTCTCCCCCCCCTGAAGACTACTCTTTTGGGGAAACTTTACACACCATGTGGGAACACTTCCACTGGGAAGGCCAAGATTACTCTGACTGTAAGAAAAGACTCCGTGAGTTTCTTTTTCTTCCACAGCATAGACCCCTTGCAATTCCTCCAGTTTTAGACATTTTGGATGATGTTTACACCAAATCTAGTCTAAACCCAGACTCCTTACCTCCTGCACCAGCTAAACCAGACAGATACTACCGAGTTCCTGATTCTCATAAGTTTCTATATAAAAGCCCTGTTGCAGATCCCAAAACCATTTCCCAAGGTCCCAAAGGGGTCAAGGCCTCTACTGCTAAGAATCCACTACCTTCTGAAAGGGATTCCAGAGCATTGGAAAGATGGGGGAAGAAAGTGTATACGTGTGCCACTTTGGCCATGAGGGCCTTAAACTGCCAATTCCACATGATAAAATACCAGCAGTACTTGATTACACAGTTAAAGCAGAAAATTATCCCTCAGACAGTTCAACCTGATTTCAAAGAGATGCAGGATTTGCTGCATGCAGCAGAACAGGTGGGAAAGCATACCTTACAGTGTGGTTTTGATTCATTGGAAGCCTCATGTAGAGCAGCTGTCACAGGATCTGTAATTCGTAGACATGCTTGGCTAAAAGAGCAAGCCTTACCAGAACATGTCAAAGCAAAGTTATTGGATGCTCCATTGCAGAAAGATGTGTTATTTGGTGTCAAAGCAGAGGAAGTCTTAAAGAAAATGGAAGAAAAGGCAAAATCTATGCAGACAGTTAAAGATTTTTTACAGGTACAACCTCCTCGTTTCAGCAGAAACTGCCCATCAAAAAACTGGTCCTTTCCTGCATCAGACAGACCCCAAAGGGGTAGGTACAGATGCCCAAGGGGCAGAGGCCAGCCACAAGGTTCTTTCAGGCGTAGACAATGGCATACGACAACTCAAAGAGGTGGAGACGAAAGATCTCAACCCTTCAGGAAAAAAACACAATGACTTCCCTCTTCGCCTGCCAAGCAAAATTGCCCTGGCAGCACCTTTGGGAGGACGACTGGCTCTATTTCCACAAACTTGGCGCATTATAACAAAGGGCAAATGGGTTCTGGATATTATTACCCGAGGCTACAGATTTCATTTTCACACTTTACCACGGATGAGAGGCATGCCAAATCTGCCTCCAAACCAATGGGCAGAGACACAAACACAAATTTCAGCTCTCATGGATATGAAAGCCATCCAAAAGGTACCTACAAAGGAGCAAGGTCAAGGTTTTTACTCAAGACTATTTCTAGTACCAAGAAAGGACAAAGCCTGGAGACCCATTTTAGACCTCTCAATTCTAAACACATACCTGGAGGTACCCAAATTCAAAATGCTCACACTACAGCAGCTTCTTCCCATGCTGGGCAAGGAGTCTTGGCTGATAACGTTGGACCTCAAAGAGGCATACCTGCATGTCCCTATCAGACAAGATTGCAGAAGTTACCTCAGATTTTTTGCAGGTACAACACATTATCAATTCTGTGCATTGCCCTTTGGCTTATCTACTGCGCCCAGAGTATTTACGAAATGCCTGGCATCAGTAATTGCATACTGCAGACAATGAGGAATACAAATTTATCCATATCTGGACGACTGCCTGATCCAAGCGGACAGCAAGGGCATTCTATTACAGGATCTGGCATTTGTAGCAAAGCTGCTAAGTTGCCTAGGGTACACAGTAAACAAAAAGAAGTCAAAACTAATACCCTCAAAAGACATAATATTCCTGGGTGCCAGCTTAAATACAACGGCCCAGACGGCTTATCTCACGCCAGACAAACAAAAACAACTGACTCAATACTTCAAAAAGATGGCAACTTTTACCCAGCTCACTGCAAGGAAAATCCTGCAGGCATTGGGGTTCATGGCATCCTGCATTCAACTAGTTCCACATGCAAAGCTGCATATGAGGAACTTACAATGGTACCTGAAAAGTGTATGGACTCAACACAGGCACAGCCTCGAAACAAGTATACCTCTCATTCCCTGCCTTCAAAAAGAGTTCCTATGGTGGGCTCAAGCATGTCAAATAAACAAGGGTCTTCCTTTTGTCTTACCTCCAGCAAACCAAACTATGGCAACAGATTCTTCAGACTACGCCTGGGGAGCACACATGGCAGGACAGTGCATACAGGGCAAATGGTCTGCAAAACAAATGCATCTACACATCAACCAAAAGGAGATGCTACCTGTGCAAAATGCACTGACAGCCTTCAAGGACCTCTTGCATCCAGGACAACTACTAATAAGGACAGACAACACCACAGTTATGTGGTACATAAACAAACAAGGAGGAACACACTCCTACCCTTTATGCAGACAGGCAATGACCTTGTGGAACACAGCATTGACTTACCAAGTACAACTGCAAGCACAATTCCTGCCAGGAAGGAAAACATATTGGCAGACGAATTAAGCAGAAATATGGCAGATCCTCACTAGTGGAAGACTACACCCAGAAGTATTTTCAATGATAACTCAAAGGTGGGGACGCCCAGACATAGATCTATTTGCCTCCCCCTACAATTGCCAACTACAGAAATTTTGCATAAGGACTTATCATTCCCTAGCTTGGAAAGTGGATGCCCTATCTTTCAGTTGGACAGCATTGACAGTCTATGCCTTCCCACCACTACCTCTATTGACCAAGGTATTACTGAAAGTCAGATCAGAGAGACCACAAATGATCCTCATTGCTCCGGACTGGCCACGTCAGCACTGGTACCCATTACTAAAGAACTTGACTCACAGCCCTCCATGGATCTTACCTCAATTCCCACTTCTGTTGACTCAGCAAAACTCTCAGATCCTTCACAGTCAGCTCAGGACTTTAAATTTAGCTGCGTGGAGAATACCTTGAATTACCAATCAAAACTTCTCTCAAAGGACGTCCTGAATGTCATTTTGGAGGCCAGGAGGCCCAGCACCAGAAAAACTTACTCAAACAAATGGAAAAGATTTTGTGCATGGAACCAGGCTAAAGGCCAAAATCCTGGGATACCAAACATTCCTCAAATTCTGCAATATTTAACTGAGATGCTACACAAAGTCCTTTCTTTCTCATCCATTAAGATCCATGCTTCAGCCATTTCAGCTCAGTATAATACTGATCCTCCCATATTCTCACACCCTTTACTAAGGCAGTTTCTCAGAGGGGCTAAGAATATAAGACCCCCCCCAGAAAACCCCCAACGCCAGCTTGGGACCTCAACTTCGTTTTAGAAAAATTAACACTGCCTCCTTTCGAACCAGCCTTCTCAGCAGAACTACAATACTTGTCATGGAAAACAGCTCTGTTGCTGGCTATCACCTCAGCATGCAGGGTCTCAGAACTACAGGCACTCATGGCAGTGGAACCTTTCATCATTTTCCATCAGGACAGAGTCTCTTTACGAACTAACCCTACCTTTATGCCAAAGGTGTAGTATCCAGTGTGGCTTTGAATCAGACCATTCATTTACACACCTTTTATCCAAACCCCCAGAATAAAGGAGAAAAACTCCTTCACTCTTTGGACATTCACAGGCAGCTATGTTACTATTTGGATAAGACAAAGACCTTCAGAAAAACTGACCAACTCTTTGTATCCTATGCTGCAGGTTCACAAGGAAAGGCTATTTCAAAACAGACCATCTCCAAATGGATAGCACATTGTATCCGCTTTTGCTACTCGCACCATGGGAAAGCAGTGCCTGTTAATATTAGGCCCCATTCTTCCAGGGCTACAGCAACCTCAGCAGCCTTTCTCAGGGGGGTTCCAACCAAGGACATTCTGGAGGCAGCTACTTGGAGTTCAGTGCACACCTTTACCAAGCACTACCACCTTCCATTATACTCAAAAACCAGAGCTGGTTTTGCCACTGTAGTTCTGCAGGGCATCCTAGCTTCGCCTAACCCAGTTTAGTACCAGCTACCCATCCATAGCTTTGGGATTCAACCCAAGTGTGATGACTGCAGCAGTATAACACGATGAACATAGTACAGTTTTGTACCTACCATAAATGTAGATGTTTGAGTGTATATACTGCTGCAGTCCAGGTTATCCTCCCACCATCCCCTCTACATACCTGGGTGTTAGTTATAACTCCATGTACATCAATCAGTTGGATGCATGTCTATATGGTGTATTTGCTAACAGCTAGTACAATTGTTTATCTACTAACTTTTGCATAGTTATTTGTATTGCCTTCCTAGTTGGGGGCACCTGACATCTGGGGCAAGAAAAACTGAAGAAAATGGCGTTGGCTGCCTCTTTTATACCCCTGTCACACTGACGTCAGGGAAGAAGCGACGACAACCGACGCCGGACCAAGACTGTGGGATTCGGCCGACTGCGGGACCACCTGACGGCAGGATAACCCAAGTGTGATGACTTCAGCAGTATATACACTCGAACATCTACATTTATGGTAGTTACAAAACTGTACTTTCTAGATTATCTAGCAGAGCTGCTCCACAAAGGCCTTTCCTTCTCATCAGTTAAGATTCAGGCCTCGGCCTTCTCAGCTCATTACAACATGGAGCCACCTCTCTTTTCTCACCCTCTGATCCAACAGTTCTTGAGAGGAGCTTACTATTTAAGTCCCCCGAGGAGAGCTCCCACCCCTGCCTGGGACCTTAACTTTGTACTAGAGAAGCTCACGCTTCCCCCTTTCGAACCTGCTGCTACAGCAGAGTTAAAATTCCTCTCGTGGAAAACAGCCTTACTTCCAGCCATCACTTCAGCAAGAAGAGTGTCTGAGCTACAGGCACTAATGGCTGTGGAACCCTTCCTTATTTTCCAGGCTGACAGGGTCTCCATCAGGACCAAACCCATCATTTATGCCCAAGGTGTATCCAGTGAGGCTTTAAACCAATCCATCCATTTACCAACCTTTTTTTCCTAATCCTCAGAATAAAGGGGAGATGATCCTGCACTCCTTGGACGTGCACAGGCAGCTCAAGTTCTACCTTGACAGGACTAAGCCTTTTAGAAAGTCTGACCAGCTGCTAGTCAGCTTTGCTACAGGGGCAGAGGGCAAGGCCATTTCAAAGCAAACCATTTCCAAATGGATAGCACTCTGCATCCATTTCTGCTACGAACACCATGGAAAACCTACCCCACAGGGGATCTGAACTCATTCCACTAGGGTTACCTCAACTTCTACAGCATTTCTCAGGGGAGTCCCTACCAGGGACATTCTGGAAGCTGCAACCTGGAGTTCTGTACACACCTTCACCAAGCATTACCACTTACCGGACTTTTCTAAATCCAGAGCTGGATTTGACTCCGCAGTCTTACATGGCCTGTTAGCCAGCCCTAATTCTTCTTGACTGCCTCCACCCTTACTCAGCTTTGGGAATCAACCCAAGTGTGATGACTGGAACAGTGAAACACGAAGAACATAGTACAGTTGTTTACACTTACCATAAATATAGATGTTCGAGTGTATTCACTGATGCAGTCCTGGTTGCCCTCCCTCCAGCCCCCTGACTTTTCTAGACTTTCTACCTATCCTCTTTTTGGCCATATATTATGGCCATGGTATTTACTTTTTACTGGAGGTGTTCCACAGCATGTAATTGCTTCCTGTTTTGGGGGCTCCGGACATCTGGTGCAAAAACAACTGATGTAATGGTGTCGGCTGCATGTTTTATACCCCTGACGTCATGGAAGAGGCGACAGCATCCGACGCAGAAATCCCAAGACTCTGGTTATCTCTGCCTGCAAGTAGCCCTCAGTCGGCCCAAATACCAAAGTGTGATGACTGCAACAGTGAATACACTTGAACATCTACATTTATGGTAAGTATACACAACTGTACTTTCTTTGCCACCAGTCTGAACATACCTTTTTACCATCAGTCTGTTTACATGCGTCCATTTTCTGCCATTTGAATGCATTTTCGTTCCCCAGTGATTACCTATGCCTGTTTTGCTGACTTCTATTGCATTTGCAGGTATGTGCCCCACTGTGGATTTTGTTTTTTCTTACTTTTTTGTGCTCCTTGGGGTTATTGTCATCCAGGAAGTGTAAATGCCAGTGAGGGAAACAAATTCCCCATAAAGACCACCACAGTAATTGTCTTTTTTTTTTTGTCTATGAGCTTCTCATGACCATACGTCTTGTTCTTTTTGTCAGGCATTCATTCAGAAACCCCTTTGCAGTAGATTTTCTTCCCTTTCCTTTTATCTTGAGAACCAGAGTCATAAGCTTTTTGCTAAAGATACAGTGGAAGGAATCTCCTGCCCTGAGGTTAAGCCATTAGGGAAGAAGGTGAAAGAGGTGCGACCAGAGTTTCCGCTGTCCAACCTCTGCCAGGTGTTTCTCCCAAGGTCGTTACAAATCTCGAGGCTCACCCAGCTGTATTATCAGATTTCTCTGCCACAACCATGTCTGAGGCCAGTGAGGGTCTGTCTGACAGCATGTCCGAAGAGGCTTTGCAGGTGTCTGTTTCGGATGTTCAAGGGGAACCACGGCTGATTTTTCCGAGGAGACTATGTAAGTTCCTCAATTTTTGGTTGGGGAAGATGGTCCTATTGCGAAAATAGAAACAAAAAATTAAACATGTTTCTTCTGCTCCAAGGGATCTGCAAAGTGATTGGCAGGCCATCACTCGGGCTATTTACTCTTTTAATGCCTTTAAATCCTCCTCAAGGGATTTCGGTTCCTGCTCCTTCTTGGTCCTCTACTGCTCTTAAAAGGCCTAGAGAACTGGATTTGTTCTAAGGATGAGTGTGATTCGGATAATGTATTACTGACTTATTCTAGTCATATTCCTTCTCCTTTAGACTATTGGTCAGAGGAGGAGGTATCGATTAGTACAGATGTTCCTTTTGATGAAATTTCCTTTGGAGGCGCACTGTCTAGGATGATGGACTTTTTTTTAATTGGGATTATGCTCAACAAGTACTATGAGTTGCTACAGTTGGAATTCCCTAAACCTGCGGCTATTCCTTTTGTTTGGGCTGCTTTGCTGGATGCTTTTTCCAGTGCCTCTCATGAGCCTGATTTTCTGCCCCCCCTTCTCCCAAGAAGCCTGACAAGTTTTATAGGGTGCTTGAAAATTGTTGTTTCCTATGTAAATGTCCTGTTACTGACCCCTCTGTCATGTCTGTAGCCTCTGATAAGCAGTCTTAATTGCTTCCTTTGCCCAAATTATTGTCATCTGACAAGGACAGCAGAACTATGGAAAGGTTGGGTAAGAAGGTTTACACTTCTACTACCCTAGCTTTTAGGTTTTTTAATTATCAGACCCGTGTGTCTAGGTATGTGTTGGCTGACGTTCTTCGTGTTTCACTGTTGCAATCATCACAGTTGGGTTATCCTGCCAGGGGTAGCCCTCAGTCGGCCCGAATACCAGAGGCTTAGTATTTCTGCATTGGTTGCTGTCGCTCCAGGATTGGCATCATGTCGTCAGTGGTATAAAAACAGGCAGCCGACACCATTACATCAGTCTTTCTTGCTGGGAGCCAGAAGCAGAAGCAGTTCGCACGAGTGCCGGTTGGCCGCAACCTGAGTTTTTGTTTCCAAAATTGAAGTTGAAGTCTTCTAAAGCTAAGTACCCTGTTGGGGATTCTTTTTTCTTGCTCTAACCGATGTCATAAAAAGTTAACAATTGTCTTGCTTGTGGAAAGTAAATACCACACCGAGATTTCCATTCTTACTGCATCACCTGTTTAGGCCCAGACCACGATGTCCCTCGCTGCCGGTTTTGTTCTTTGTTCAATGTCCGAACTATACGTCATCGGGCCCTTATCGTAGCTAAATACTTTTGCTCTCGATCTCCATATTCCGAAATGGCTTCGGTAAGCCATCCGACTACCAGTTTTCTGAAAAAACGTAAGGATAAAGACAGAGACAGACCGCACAGGTTCAAAACTGCCGATGACGCTTCTTTTAAGCTAGTTGCCAGTTCACCGGTACTCAGTGAGGCGCTTTCGCAGCCCCTGATGCCCGCTTCGATGGATTCACAGACCGCTACCGAGACCCATTTGGAGACCTGTATGCTGCAAGACTCTTCCTCTACTATGGAATCTTCAGATGTCTCTACCTTGGATGGATCCGGAGCTGCTGTGCAGACACCGGCTTCTGAGGAAGTTCTTCACAGTTCTGATATTTGACGCAAACCGACGGCTTCTTTTGCGTCTTGAGTTCTTTCTAAAACTATTGAGTTTCTAAGGCCCAGAGTATGAGCTACGCCTAAAAAATCGATGACCCAACCTCAAGCGCCTGCTTTCATGCCTCAATCTCAGATGCTTAAAATGATGGAAGACCTTATCATGCTGATTAGGGGAAGCCAGCCTACCCCCTGCCAAAAGGATAAGAGACTTGTCCCCAGCAGCTTTATCTGACCAAGAGTCCGATGACTCTGAGGTTTCTGTTTATGAAGACATGCCCTTATCTGCTTGAGGATTCAGATGCAGAGGAATCCATTCCTTCTGCCTCTCCGCTATGATTTTTCTTTTGGTGAAACCCTACATACCTTGAGAGAGCATTTCTATTGGGAATGCCAGGATCATCCTCAGTCCAAAAATACTCAGATAATTTTTAGATTTACCACAGCACATACCCTTAGCTATTCCTCCTGTTCTGGATGTTGTGGATGATGTTTTTATGGAATCCAGTCTAACTCGTGATACTCTTATTTCCTGCTCCCAGGAAACCTGACGGGTACTACAGAGTCCCTGACTGTCACAGATTTCTTTTCAAAAATCCTACTGCTGACCCAGAGGTCATCTCCCAAGGACATAAGGGAATAAAAGCAACCACAGCTAAGAATCCCACCCCCTTGGACAGGGATTCCCAAGCTTTAGACAGATGGGGTAAAAAAGTATACACCTCTCTAACTCTTGCCATTAGAGCATTAAATTGTCAGTTCCACATGCTGAAATACCAGCAACATGCGATGGAACTTATTAAACAAAAACTATCTACCTTCGCTGACTGTGCAGAAAATAAAGAATTACAGGAGCTTATGCATTCTGCAAGCAAAGTCAGTAAGCATACCCTGCAGTGTGGGTTTGACACCCTAGAAGCAAGCAGTCACAAGTTCTGTACTTAGAAGGCATGCTTGGCTTAAGGAACAGACCTTGCCAGACCATGTCAAATCAAAATTATTGGACACACCACTGAACAAAGGCAATCTGTTTGGCACCAAAGCAGAAGAGGTTCTAAAGAAGATGGAAGAAAAAGCTAAGTCTATGCAGACAGTTAAAGATTTTTTGCAACTCTAGCCTCCAAGATTCAGTAGATATAGCCCCTCAAAACATTGGTCCTTTCCAGCTCCCTCAAGGCCACCTCAGACAAGACCTAGGGGAAACAGACCCCCCCCCCCAGACAACAGTCTCAGGATTTGCAGAGATCTAAGCAATGGAGTACCTCCACTTCTAAAACAGGGAATGCTAAGCCACCCTCTTATGGAAAGAATTTGCAGTGACTTTTCATATCCACCTCTTACCTCTGCCCCACCTGCTTGTGCCCCTAGGAGGAAAACATGCCTCCCAAGCAAAAAACTGGGCCTCCATCACCAACAATCGATGGGTCCTCAACATAGTGTCCCAGGGGTACAGATTTTATTTCCACACACTCCCAGCCCCAAATGGGTTCCCAGATCTTCCTCCAAACCAGTGGGCAGTGGCACAAAACCAAGTTCATTCCCTGCTCTCCGTGAGGGCAATTCAGCCTATTCCTGCAGACCTGATAGGCCAAGGTTTATATTCCAGACTTTTCCTGGTACCCTGAAAAGAGGGCACCTGGCACACAGTCCTAGATTTACCCATTCTAAACACCTTCCTGGTGGTACCAAAATTCAAAATGCTCACCTCCAGCAGCTTCTTCGTATGCAGTTCAGAGATGCCTGGTTAGCCACTCTAGACCTAAGAGACCTCTCTGCACATCCCAGTCAGAGACTCTTGCAGGAAATATCTACGTTTCAGGGCAGGATCTATGCATTATCAGTTATCTGCACTTCCCTTTGGCTTATCGGCTGCTCCCAGAGTTTTCAGCAAATGCCTGGTTCCATCCATTGCTTTTTGCAGACAAAGAAATATTCAAATTTACCCCTACTTGGACCACTGCCTGATTTAGGCAGACAGTCAGGAAAAAACTGTTACAGCATCTGACATTTATAAAAGATCTACTGACCTCACTGGGGTACACTATAAACGAAAAGAAATCCAAACTAGTCCCCAGTCAGAAAATGGACAAGCCTGGACACAGCATCCCAGATGGCATTCCTTACTCCAGAAAAACAAGCCTATCTGACAGGCTACTTCTCTCAACTGGCCCCCAGAACCCAGTTATCAGCAAGGAAAATCCTGCAAGCTCTAGGGTTCATGGCCTCCTGCATTCTACTAATTCCATATGCCAGACTGCATATGAGGAAACTTAAATGGTACTTAAAACGGCTTTGGTGTCAACATTCTCAGGACCTGGAAACTGTTATACCTATGATACCTTGTATAAGGAAAGATTTTCTTTGGTGGGCAACAGCATGCAACCACAACAAGGGACTTCCCTTTTTACAACCACGCCTAGACGACAGGTGCATTCAGGGCCACTGGAGTCAAATCAAATTCATCTGCACATCAACCAAAAAGAGATGCTATCTGTTTAGCACGCTCTGACAGCTTTCAGACCCCTACTGTCTCCGGGGCCTCTACTAATCAAAACAGACAACACCACAGTGATGTGGTACATCAACAAGCAAGAGAGAACCCACTCTTACCCTCTATGCAGGCTAGCCATGACCCTTTGGCACACTGCTTCAGCCATGCAGATTAACCTGCTAGCACAAGTCCTGCCAGGCAACTAAAACCCTCTGGCAGACAACTTAAGCAGAAATCTCCTAGACCCACACAAGTGGCAATTAAACCACAGCACCTTCAGCCTCGTAACCTAGATATGGGGGTACCCCCAAGGTGGACCTATTTGCCTCCTGCAACCACCACCAGCTCAGCAAATTCTGCACCAGGGAACCTCACAGCAAGCCCTGTAAAGTGGATGCTTTATCCTTCCAATGGATAAACCTCTCGATCTATGCATTTCCCCCTCTACCTCTTATTTCAAGGGTGTTACTCAAAATAAGGGAGGAAAGACCAAGGGCAGTCCTGATTGTCCCAGACTGGCCATGTCAACACTGTTACCCACTATTGGGCAGCCTGTCACCGTTGCCCACTATTGGGCAGCCTGTCACCGTTGCCTTCTTGGCACCTCCCTCAGATTCCAACTCTCCTGATGCAGCAAAAGGGAGAATTCTTGCATCTACAATTGCAGGCCCTGAACCTGGCAGCCTGGCTTATTTCTTGACCTCTCCTCCAGTGGCCAGCCTTAAGTAAGCAAGTCCTGGATGTTATACGTGAAGGCAGACGACCCAGTACTAGAAAATCCTATGCTGACAAGTGGAAAAGGTATTGCAGCTGGATCCAGGATAAAGGAGCTGAACCAGCACAGCCCTCCTTACCTCTCATCCTGGATTACCTAGCAGACCTGCCTCACAGGGGCCTAGCCTTCTCTTCTATTAAAATCCATGCTTCTGCCATCTCTGCTCATTACAACACAGAGCCACCTCTATTTTTACACCCCATCATTAAGCAATTCCATAGTTGGGCTAACAACATAAGGACACCAAGAAGAGTCCCTACCCTGCTTGGGACCTTAACTTTGTGTTGGAAAAGCCCACGCTCCCCCCTTTGAGCCTGCAGCTTCTGCAGAGTTAAAATTCCTCTCTTGGAAAGCAGCCTTGCTTCTGGCCATCACTTCAGCTAGAAGAGTGACTGAACTACAAGCACTTATGGCTGTGGAACCTTTAATCATTTTCCATGCTGACAGAGTCTCCCTCAGGACTTAACCCTACATTCATGCCTAAAGTAGCCTCCAGTGTGGCTCTCAACCACTCTATTCATTTGCCCACCTTTTTCTCCAACACCTCAAAATAAGGGGAAAAGGATCCTGCACTCTTTAGATGTGCACAGACAGCTCTGATTCTACCTGGATAGGACTAAGTCCTTCAGGAAATCTGACCAGTTACTCCTCAGCTTTGAAGCAGGGGCAGAGGGCAAGGCCATATCAAAACAAACTATTTCCAAATGGATAGCACACTGTATCCATTTCTGTTATAAACACCATGGGATACCACCCCCACAGGGGGTCAGAACACATTCCACTAGGGCAACTGACACCTCTGCAGCTTTTCTCAGAGGGGTCCCTACCAGAGACATCCTGTTGGCTGCAACATGGAGTTCTGTTGACACCTTCACCAAGCATTACCACCTGCCTATCTTTTCCAAATCCAGGGCAGGCTTTGCAACTGCAGTCTTGCAGGGCATTCTAGCCAGCCCCAACTCTTCTTGACTGCCTCCACTCGTTTCTTCAGCTTTGGGAATCAACCCAAGTGTGATGACTGCAACAGTGAAACATGAAGAACATAGTACAGGTGTGTACAGTTACCATAAATATAGATGTTCGAGTGTATTCACTATTGCAGTCCTGGTTTCCCACCCTTCATCCCCCTTGTCTCTCTCTTCCTCACTCCTTACAGTGATATCTATTTACTTTCTACTGATAGTGTTATTCCACCATAACCTAGCTCCCTATTTGGTGGGGGCTCCTAACATTTGGGGCAAGAAAAACTGATGTAATGGCGTCAGCTGCCTGTTTTTATACCACTGACGACCTGACATCAGTCCTAGAGCAACAGCAACTGATGCAAAAATACTAAACGTCTGGTATTCAGGCAACCTCTGGCAGGATAACCCAAGTATAATGACTGGAACAGTGAATACACTCGAACATCTACATTTATGGTAAGTGTACACAACTGTACTTTCTTTCTCAGGCCTGTTACAGACTCCGAGTATACAACTTCTGTTCTTTCCTTGCTAGGGGGTTCCTCTGAAGTCATTCAGCATTCTATTAAATGTAGCCATGATGCAGTAGATGCCTCTTTTAGGGCTACTGTTTTTGGCTCAGTGATGAGGAGGTGTTCTTGGCTTAGGCTTCAACCTCTACCGGATGATATTAAAGCTAAGTTGATGGATGCTCCCCTGGATTCTAAACTTTTGTTTGGGGCAGCTGCTGCTGATATGTTTTCCCTTCAGTATAAGGGTAAGGCCTTGCAGGAGCTTAAAAGTGTATGTTTTGCCTGTGCCTAAATTTTAGAGAAAGTACTCTGCTAAGCCTGCCTTTGTTTGTAGGCAATCCTGCCCTTCTGCTAAAAGTAGAAAGAGTAGCAAATGGGCTTCTCCTGCTAAGGCTACTCAGTTTTCAGGGGCTCTTAAGCTTTCCTTTCTGGACAAACTAGGTGGTGTGTGACTCTCTCCCTCTCTCTCTCTTCCTAGCCACATTCCTTTTTCTCTTTGTCCTCCTTTTTGGGTGGAGATCACTCAGGATTCTTGGGTTCTGTCAATTATTCATTAGGGGTACTCCATGGTGTGGAAATCGCATCCTGCTTTTATGGGCATTCCTTAGCTTCCCCAGGAACAACTTCCCTTTTTCCTAGAGGTTCCTCAAAATCTCTTGACTCAGGGTACTATTCAAGAGGTGCCTGTGTCCTAAAGGGGGAAAGAGTTCTACTCCAGACAGTTTCTAATGCCCAGAAAAGAGGGCACTTGGAGACCTATTCTAGACCTCTGTCATCTAAATACTTTTTTAAAACTGCCTTCCTTTCTATGTTGTCCTTTCAGATGTTCTTCGTATTTCACTGTTGCAGTCATCACATTTGGGTTATCTGCTTGCAGTAGCCCTCAGTCGGCCTGATTATCAAAGTCTTGGGTCCTGCGTTGGTTGCTGTCTCATCTTCCATGACATCAGGTAGTCAGGGGTATAAAACATGCAGCCGATGCCATTACATCAGTCTTTCTTGCCGTGCGCTGCCTGAAGCAGAAGCAGTTCGCAAGTGCCGGTCGGCCGACTCCTGAAATTTTCGGTTTCGAGTTTCAGAACCGAAGTCTTCAACTAAGCTAAGTACCTCATTGGGGAACCTTTTTCTTGCTCTAAACCAATGTCAGTAAAAGTTAACAATTGTATTTCTTGTGGAAAGCAAATACCTCATAAAGATTTTCATTCGTACTGCATTCCTTGCTTAGGCCCAGACCACAACGTACCTCGCTGTCAGTTTTGTGCCTTATTCAAACCTTGAACTATTTGTCGTCTGTTCATTTACGCTTCTATGTATTTTGGTACTCGGTTCAATTATCCAGAAATGGCTTTGGTAAGCTACCCGACTACTGACATTTTAAAAAAACACAAAGGCAAAGACAGAGAAAGACCGCATAGGTCCAAAGCTGCTGACGATGCTTCTCCTAAGCTAGTCGCTAGTTTGCCGGTACTCAGGTGCTTTCGCAGCCCTTGATACCTGCTACTTCAGATTTGCAGGCCTCTACTGAGACCCATTTGTATGCCGCAAGATGCTTCCTCGACTGTGGAACCTGCGGATGTCTCTACCTTGGATGGGTCCGGAGCCGATGTGCAGGCACCGGCTTCTGAGGGTGTATTCAGGCCTACTGACTTGCATATTAAACCGACACCATCTTCTTCTTCAAGGCCTAAAACTCGATCCATGCCTAGAAAACCCTGCATGGTCATGCCCCTATGCCTAAAAACAAATGATAAGAATTGCTGAAGACCTTATTACTCTAATCAGGGGAAGCCACCCTTCCCCCTTCTAAGAGACCTAGGACTGATTTTCCTTCTGATTCTTCTGATCAGGACTCTGAAATTTCTGTTTCCACTGATGACCAGGATTTACCCTTATCTACCTATGAGAATTTTGATGCAGAGAGCTCCATTCCCTCTGCTTCCCCTCCAGAGGATTTCTCTTTTGGTGAAACCTTGCATATACTGTTAGAGATCATTTTCGCCAGGATTACTCTGACTCCAAAAAGAGGCTTAGGGATTTCTTACTCCTGCCCCAACACAGGCCTTTAGCTGTACCTCCTGTACTGGACATTGTTGTTGATGCTTTCTCGGAATCTAGCCTGGCCCCTGACTCTTTACCTCCTGCTCCCAGAAAACCTGATAGGTATTACAGGGTTCCTGACTCTCTCACAAGTTCCTTTTTAAAAATCCAACTGCAGATCCTGAGACCATTTCACAGCGACCCAAAGGCATTAAGGCCACTACTGTCAAAAATCCTACCCCCTCTGATAGAGATTCCAGGGCGCTGGATAGATGGGGTAAGAAGGTATACACTTTTGCAACCTTGGCTATTAGGGCCTTAAACTGCCAGTTTCATATGTTAAAATATCAGCTGCATATTATTGGATTGATTAAACAGAAAATGATGATTCCTGATTCTGCTGAAAATAAAGATTTACAGGATTTAATGCATTCTGCTGAACAAGTTGGAAAACATACTTTGCAATGTGGTTTTGATTCATTAGAGGCATCTTGCTGGGCTGCTGTCACTGGGTCTGTACTTAGAAGGCATGCTTGGCTTAAGGAGTAATCTTTGCCAGATCATCTTAAGGCTAAACTGCTGGATGCTCCCTTAAACCAAGACCACCTGTTTGGCAACAAAGCAGAAGTAGTACTTAAAAAGATGGAGGAAAAAGCTAAATCTATGCAAACTGTTAAGATTTCCTGCAAGTACAGCCTCCCAGATTTAGTAGGCATTGGCCCTCTAAGAATTGGTCCTTTCCTGCCTCTTCCAGGCCTTCTCAGTCCAAACCCAGAACCAGCAGTACACACAGGCTGCAGTCCCAAGGGACTCACAAGACTAAGCAGTGGGGGGCTCCCACTTCCAAAGCAGGAAGTAGTAATACTCTCCCCTATGGTAAGCTTTTCTCAATGACTTAACTTTAAACCTTCCAAGCCCTGCTCAACTGACTGTTCCTTTAGGGGGCAAGATTGCCCTGCAGGTAAAAAATTGGGAATTCATTACCCAGGACAAGTGGGTTTTAAATGTAGTTTCCCAAGGATACAGATTCCACTTGCACTCCTTACCAACCCCAAACGGTTGGCTAAATCTACCCCCAAATCAGTGGGCAGAGGCTCAAAAGCAAGTTCTCTCTCTTTTAAGCATCAGGGCTATTCAAACTGTCCCAGAAGAAGAATGGGGACAAGGTTTCTACTGAAGACTTTTTCTGGTACACAGAAAAGACAATTCCTGGTGTCCTATCCTAAACACATTTTTCGTAATCCCAAAATTCAAGATGCTAACTCTTCATCAGCTGCTTCCTATGCTAGGCATAGATGCCTGGTTGGCAACACTGGATTTAAAGGAAGCCTACCTGCACATCCCAATAAGGGAATCTTGCAGAAGATACCTACACTTCAAAGCAGGCTGCATGCACTATCAGTTCTCTGCACTGCCCTTTGGCTCATCTACTGCGCCAAGGGTATTCACAAAGTGCCTAGCTCCAGTTATTGCTTTTTGTAGGCAAAGAAATATTCAAATATACCCATACCTGGACCATTTTCTAATTCAGGCAGAAAGCCAGGACATACTATTGAATCATCTGGCATTTGTAAAGAAACAGCTAACTTCTCTGGGGTACCACCATAAGCGAAAAGAAATCACATCTTGTACCATGCCAGCAAATTGTATTCCCAGGAGCAACCTTGAGTACAACTTCCCAGATGGCTTACCTCACTCCAGAGAAACAAGTTCATTTGACAGGCTACTTCAAACTACTGGCTACAAAGACCCAGGTATCTTCAAGGAAAATACTGCAAGCCTTGGGGTTCATGGCCTCCTGCATTCTACTAATTCCATATGCAAGACTGCATATGAGGAAACTGCAATGGTATCTAAAAAGCCTATGGTGTCATCATTCTCAGGATCTAGAATCAATGATTCATATCATACCTTGTGTAAAAACAGAGTTCTTTTGGTGGGCAGAGGCCTGCCACCAAAACCAGGGACTGCCATTCAGTCTACCCCCTGCTGCCCAAACCCTAACAACAGACGCATCGGACTATGCATGGGGGGGCTCACTTGGCATGGAAGTGCATTCAGGGCAAATGGAACCCAAGTCTAATGCACTGGCATATCAATCAAAAAAATGTTAGCTGTACAGAATGTTCTGACAGCCTTCAAGGACCACATTCTTCCAGGACAATTATTGGTAAAGACGGACAACACCACTGTTATGTAGTACATAAACAAGCAGGGAGGAACCCACTCATACCCTCTCTGCAGACTAGCCATGGTTCTGTGGAACACAGCCTTGAGTTACCAAGTGCACCTACAGGCTCAATTCCTGCCAGGAAAGCTAAATACACTGGCAGACGACCTAAGCAGAAATCTCATGGACCCACACGATTGATAACTGGAACCAAAGATATTCAACATGTTGGGAAACAAGTGGGAGAGCTCAGAGATAGACCTGTTTGCCTCCCCCAAAACTACCAATTGGACAAATTCTGCACAAGGACTCCCCACAAACAAGCTTGGAAAGTGGATGCCCTGTCCTTCACCTGGAAAAACCTATCAGTTTATGCCTTTCCCCCTCTGCCTCTCCTCTCCAAGGTACTACTAAAGATCAAACAGGACAAGCCAAGGACAATACTGATTGCACCAGACTGGCCACGCCAGCACTGGTACCCCCTCTTGCGCCGTGTGTCACTGCTGGCACCATGGCACCTGCCTCAGACCCCTACCCTGCTGTCACAGCAGGAGGGCCAGATTCTGCACCCACAGCTTCAAACCTTGAACCTGGCAGCTTGGCTAATTACCTGATCTCTCCTTTACCATCCCTTAGTAAACAAGTGATGGATGTCATTCTGAAGGCAAGGAGGCCTAGTACTAGAAAATCCTATGCTGAAAAATGGAAAAGATTCTGTTCCTGGAGCCAAACTCAGGGGATGGGCACAGCAGCGCCCTTTTTACCTCAGATTCTTCAATACTTAACTGAGATGCTTCACAAGGGCTTTTCCTTTTCCTTCATCATAATTCATGCCTCTGCCATTTCAGCTCATTACAATACAGAACCACCCCTCTTCTCTTATCCAGTGCTGAAGCAGTTCCTCAGAAGGGCCAAAGACTTAAGACCACCCAGGATAGCCCATACCCCAGCCTGGGACTTCATCTTTGTATTGGAAAAACTCACTCTACCTCCCTTTGAGCCAGTTGCAAATGCAGAGTTGAAATTCCTTTCTTGGAAAACAGCCTTCCTTCTAGCCATCACTTCAGCAAGAAGAGTGTCTGAATTACAGGCCCTCATGACAGTGGAGCCTTTCATCACCTTTCATGCGGACAGGGTATCCCCCAGGAACAATCCCTCCGTCATGCCCAAGGTGGTATCCGGTGTCCCCTTAATCAGTCCATTTATTTGCCAACCTTCTTTTCTAATCCACAGAACAAGGGGGAACGAATACTGCACTCATTGGACGTGCACAGATAACTTAGATTTTACTTGTACAGGACTAAACCTTTCAGGAAATCTGAACAGCTGCTGGTTGCATTTGCTGCAGAGGCAGAGGGGAAGGCCATTTCAAAGCAAACCATTTTTAAGTGGATAGGCCACTGCATTAATTTCTGCAATAAGCAGCATGGAAAACCTACCCCACAGGGGATTAGACCACATTCAACCAAGGCTGCATCTACCTCTACAGCCTTTCTCAGAGGTGTCCCTACCAGGGACATCCTAGAAGCTGCTACCTGGAGTTCTGTACATACCTTCACCAAGCATTACCACTTGCCATTTTTTTCTAAATCCAGAGCTGGTTTTGCCACTGCAGTCTTGCAGGGCCTTATAACTGGTCCTAATGCTATCTAATTACCTCCTCCCATCCTTAGCTTTGGGAATCTACCCAAATGTGATGACTGCAACAGGGAAACATGAAGAACATAGTACAGTTATGTACACTTACCATAAATGTAGATGTTCGAGTGTATTCACTCTTGCAGTCCTGGTTACCCTCCCTCCAACCCCCTGACTTCTATGGACTATACCTCTATTCTTGTTTACTATGCTTAAAACTTTTTGGTGTATTTGCTTTTTTGTTGGAGGTGTAATCTTATATAAATTGCTTCCCATTATGGGGGCACCTGACATCTGGGGCAAGAAAAACTGATGTAATAGTGTTGGCTGCATGCTTTATATCCCTAGTACCTACCTATGAACTGATGTAGGACCCAAGACTTTGATAATCAGGCCGACTGAGGGCTGCTGCAAGCAGATAACCCAAATGTGATGACTGCAACAGTGAATACACTCGAGCATCTACATTTATGGTAAGTGTACACAACTGTCTTTTCTGATGTTCTTCGTGTTTCACTGTTGCAGTCATTACATTTGGGTAATCTGCTGGCAGGTTGCCCTCAGTCAGCCTGAATTCCAAAGTCTTGGGTCCTGTGTCGGTTGCTGTCTCCTCTTCCATGACGGCAGGGGTATAAAACAAGCAGCCGATGCCATTTTCTTTAGTCTTTCTTGCCGCGCGGTGCCTGAAGCAGAAGCATTTTGCAAGTGCCGGTCGGCCGACTCCTGAAATTTTCGAGTTTCAGAATCGAAGTCTTCACTAAAGCTAAGTACCCCGTTGGGGAAACTTTTTTCTTGCTCCATACCGATGCCAGAAAAAGTTAATAATTGTATTACTTGTGGGAAGCAAATACCTCATAAGGATTTCCATTTATACTGTATTCCTTGCCTAGGCCCTGATCACAACGTGCCTGGCTGTCTGTTTTTGTGCTAGATTTAACCAACGCACTATTAAGCGTCTGTATATTTTTGCCTCAAAATATTTTGGAAACAGATTTAACTACCCAGAAATGTTGTTGGATAACAATCCGACTACCGGAGTACACAAAAAACGCAAAGAAAAGGACAGAGACAGACAGTCGAGGTCCAAAACTGACGACGGAGCTTCTCCTAAGCCAGTCGCTGGTTCACCGGTACAAAGTGAGGCGCTTCCACAGCCCCTGATACTTGCTACTTTCGAGTCGCAGGCCCCTACCGAGACCCATGTGGAGTCCGGCATTCCGCGAGATAAAGTATTGGACCCACGGATGTATTTCCCTCGGATGGGTCCGGAGCCGCTTTGCAGGCACCGGCTTCTGAGGGTGTATTCAGGCCTCAACATTTTTATATCAAACCGATGACAGCGGCAAAAGCAACTTCTAAAGCTAAAAATATAACGCATGAGCCACATGCCTAAAAAACAGATGATCAAAATGGCTGAAGACCTTATTACTTTGATCAGGGGTTCCCAACCCCCTCCTGATAAGAGGCCTAGGCAAGACACTGATTATGAATCTTCAGATCAAATTTCTATTTCTTCTGATTCCTCTTCTGATCAGGAATTATCTATACCTCCCTATGAGGATTCTGATGCAGAAGAGTGTATCCCATCTGCATCACCTCCTTAGGATTATTCATTTGGAGAAACCTTGCATACTTTGAGGGAGCATTTTCACTGGGAGAGTCAAGATTTCTCAGAATCAAAAAAAGAGGCCCAGGGATTTCCTTCTTCTCCCTCAACACAGGCCTTTAGCCATACCCCCTGATGTTCATCGTGTTACACTGCTGCAATCATCACACTTGGGTTATCCTGCCGTCAGGCGGTCCCGCAGTCGGCCCGAATTCCAAAGTCTTGGTCCGGCGTCGGTTGCTGTCGCTTCTTCCCTGATGTCAGTGCACCAGGGGTATATAAGATGCATCCGACGCCATTTTCTTCAGTCTTTCTTGCCGCCCGGTGCCCGAAGCAGAAGCAGTTCGCAAGTGTCGGTCGGCCGACACCTGAGATTTTCGAAGTCGAATTTCAGATCCGAAGTCTTCAATAAAGCTAAGTACCCCGTTGGGGAAACTTTTTTCTTGCCTCAGACCGATGTCAGAAAAAGTTAATAATTGTATTTCTTGTGGAAAGCAAATACCTCATAAGGACTTCCACTCTTACTGTATTCCATGCCTAGGCCCTGATCACAACGGTCGGTTTTGTGCTAGATTTAACAAACATACTATAAAGAGGCGTTTTGATTTTGCTTTGCACTACTTTGGCCGAAGGTTCAATTATACCATGCCGTCTGATCTACCGACGACCACATTACCGAAGAAACGCAAGGACAAGGATAAAGACAGACATCTGAGGCCCAAAACCAAAGATGAAACCACTTCTAGGCAAGTCGCCGGTTTGCCGGTTCTCAGTGAGGTGCTTTCGCAGCCCCTGACACCCGCTACCTCAGAGCCACAGACCGCTTCCGACTCCCACATGGAGACAACTAGGCCTCTGGAAACTCAAGGTATTGGGCCTACGGAAACTAACCCCTCAGATGGGTCCGGAGCCGCTGAGCAGGCATCGACTTCTGAGGGTGTTTTCAGACCTTCACAACGTACCATTAAATCAACAGCCAAGACAAAAGTACCACTAAAGACAAAGAAACAAGTACAGCATTCTCCTGAACAAACCACCATGCCTAAGAAACAGATGCTTAAAATGGCCGAAGACCTCATTACTCTAATCAGGGGTTCCCATCCCTCTCTTGAGAAAAGGCCTAGGCAGGATACAGACTATGATTCCTCAGATCAGGTTTCCATTTCCTCTGATTCCTCTTCTGACCAGGGATACTCTATACCTCCTTATGAGGACTCTGATGCTGAAGAATCTTTCCCTTCAGCCTCTCCTCCTGAGGATTATTCTTTTGGGGAAACTTTACATACCATGAGGGAGCATTTCTATTGGGAAAGTCAGGAATACTCAGAATCTAAGGAAAGGCTCAGAGATTTCCTTTTACTGCCTCAGCACAGGCCTCTGGCTATTCCGCCTGTGCTTGATATTGTGGACGATGTGTTCTCTGAATCCAGCTTATCTCCTGATTCTTTACCCCCTGCACCAGCCAAGCCAGATAGGTACTACAGAGTACCTGCCTCTCACACGTTTCTTTATAAAAACCCTTCTGCAGATCCAGAAATTATTTCCCAGGGTCCAAAAGGGGTTAAGGCTTCCATTGCAAAAAATCCAGTACCCTCTGACAGAGATTCCAGAGCTTTGGATAGATGGGGGAAGAAAGTATACACTTCTGCAACTCTAGCAGTAAGAGCTTTAAATTGCCAGTTTCACATGCTTAAGTACCAACAATATTTAATGGCTCAGTTAAAACAGAAAATGCTTGCAAGCTCAGAAGCTCCTGATTGTAAAGAAATGCAGGATTTGTTGCATGCAGTTGAACAGGTGGGAAAACATACTCTGCAATGTGGTTTTGATTCTCTGGAGGCCTCTTGTAGGTCCTCAGTTACAGGTTCAGTGATTCGAAGGCATGCTTGGTTAAAAGAACAGAGTTTACCTGATCATGTTAAGGCAAAATTATTGGATGCTCCTTTACAGCACGATACCTTGTTTGGTGTTAAGGCAGAAGTGTTAAAGAAAATGGAGGATAAAGCTAAATCTATGCAAACAGTCAGGGATTTCTTACAGGTACAGCCACCTCGATTTAGCAGGAATTGGCCTACAAAAAATTGGTCCTTTCCAGTGTCAGACAAGCCACAGAGAGGCAGATACAGACGCCCAAGAGGCAGATCTCAACCCCAAGGCTCAAACAGACAAAGACAGTGGGGCAACTCAACTCCAAAAGGAGGTGAGGACAAGTCTCACCCTTACAGGAAACAGTCTCAATGACTTTCCCCTCCGTACGCCAATCACTTCCCTTTTGGAAGCCCCCTTGGGGGGAAAACTAGCACTTTTTTCTCAAAACTGGCAAACAATAACCCAAGACAAATGGGATCTGAATATAGTGTCTCAAGGTTACAGGTTCCACTTTCATACTTTACCAAGGCTAAAAGGAATGTCAGACCTGCCACAAAATCAATGGGCAGAGGCACAAAGACCGATTTCAGCCTTCATGGAAATGAGAGCTATTCAAAAACTACCACAGCAAGAACAAGGACAAGGATTTTACTCAAGACTGTTCCTGGTCCCCAGAAAAGACAAGGCCTGGAGGCCCATACTAGACCTATCAATTCTAAATACTTACCTGGATATTCCGAAATTCAAAATGTTGACTTTACAGCAGCTTCTACCCATGCTGGGCAAGAATGCTTGGCTTGTTACTCTGGACCTCAAAGAGGCATACCTGCATGTCCCTATCAGGCAAAATTGCAGAAGATACCTCACATTCAAAGCTGGTTCAATGCACTACCAATTCTCTGCACTGCCCTTTGACTTATCTACTGCACCCAGGGTCTTCACAAAGTGCCTGGCACCAGTAGTTGCTTTTTGCAGACAAAAAGGAATTCAAATATATCCATACCTGGACGACTAGCTCATTCAAGCAGAGACAAAGGACATCCTTCTACAGCATCCTTCTACAGCATCTGGCGTTTGTAAAGAGGTTGTTAACTTTTCTAGGGTACACAGTAAACGAAAATAAGTCAAAACTAGTGCCCTCACAACAGATTACATTCCTGGGTGCCAGCTTAAATACGACAGCCCAGATGGCTTACCTCACGCCAGACAAACAAGTTCAATTAATTCAATATTTTCAATTACTGGCAAAAAAAGTCCCATCTCCCTGCAAGAAAAATTCTGCAGGCTCTGGGATTCATGGCATCCTGCATACTAATTCCACATGCCAGACTGCATATGAGGAAAATACTGGTACCTAAAAAGTGTTTGGACTCAACACTCTCACAGTCCAGAAGCAGTAATACCAATGATTCCCTGCCTGCAACAGGAGTTTCAATGGTGGGCCCAGGCATGTCACCTAAACAAGGGTCAGCCTTTCACCCTACTCACAGCCAGGCAGACACTAACAACAGATGCTTCAGATTACGCCTGGGGGGGGCACACATGGCAGGAAAATGCATTCAGGGCAAGTGGACCACAGACCAGATGCATCTACACATCAATCAAAAAGAGATGTTGGCTGTTCAAAATGCCATAACAGCTTTCAAGGATCTTCTGCATCCAGGACAATTATCATTAAAGACAGATAACACCACTGTAATGTGGTACATAAACAAGCAAGGGGGCACTCATTCTTACCCCCTATGCAGGCAAGCCATGACCTTGTGGGACACAGCTCTAACGTACCAAGTCCACCTGCAAGCACAATTCCTGCCAGGAAGGAGAAATACTCTGGCAGATGATCTAAGCAGAAATATTATGGACCCTCACGAATGGAAATTGAATCCGCAAACATTCAGCATGGTAACGCAAAAATGGGGATGCCCAGACATAGATCTTTTTGCCTCCACACCGAATTGCTAACTACAAAAATTCTGCACAAGAACTTATCACAAACAAGCATGGAAAGTGGATGCTCTTGTTCAGCTGGAAAAACCTAAAGGTTTATGCATTCCCACCTTTGCTTCTCCTTTCAAAGGTACTCCTAAAAGCCAGACAAGAGAAACCACGGATGATCCTGATTGCTCCGGACTGGCCACGCCAGCACTGGTACCCTATCTTAAGGAACCTTGCTCAAGGGCCACCATGGATTTTACCTCAAATTCCACACCTTCTGACTCAGCAAAACAATGAGATCCTGCACGGGCAGCTCAAAACCCTGAACCTGGCTGCATGGCAGATTCATTAGTCAAACAGGCAACACCTCTCTCTAAAGCGGTTATGGATGTCATTTTGGAGGCCAGGAGGCCTAGCACAAGGAAAGCTTACTCAGAAAAATGGAAGAGATTCTGCGCCTGGAACCAGGCTCAAAGCCTTGACCCTCTTGTGCCAAACATTCCTCAGATTTTACAATACTTAACTGAGATGCTGGGCAGAGGCCTATCCTTCTCATCAATTAAGATACACTCCTCTGCCATTTCAGCACATTATAACACGGATCCTCCTTTATTCTCTCATCCCTTGCTAAAGCAATACCTCAGAGGCGTTAAAAACATAAGACTGCCCTGGAGAGCACCAACTTGGGACCTCAATTTTGTTTTGGAAAAACTAACCCTGCCACCTTTTGAGCCAGCAAATACAGCCAATCTAAAATTTTTATCATGGAAAACAGCTCTGCTCCTAGCAGTAACTTCAGCACGAAGAGTCTTAGAGCTACAGGCATTGATGGCAGTGGAACCTTTTATAATTTTTCATCAGGACAGGGTTTCTCTAAGGACAAACCCCACCTTTATGCCCAAGGTGGTATCTAGTGTGGCTCTTAACCAAACCATCCATTTGCCAACTTTTTATCCAAACCCCCAGAATAAAGGGGAGAAACTTCTGCATTCTTTGGACATACACACGCAGCTACGCTTCTACTTGGACAAAACAAAAGTTATCAGGAAAACTGAGCAACTGTTTGTAGCATATGCTGCAGGATCACAGGGCAAGGCTATCTCAAAGCAGACTATATCCAAATGGATAGAGCACTGTATTTGTTACTGCTACACACAGCATGGAAATTCAGTCCCAAAACACATTAGGCCACATTCCACCAGGGCTGCAGCCACTTCAACGGCCTTTCTCAGAGGAGTACCTACCAAGGAAATTTTGGAGGCTGCAACTTTTGGAGTTCAGTGCACACCTTTACCAAGCATTACCACCTGCCTCTTTACTCTAAATCCAGAGCAGGATTTGCCACTGCAGTTCTGCAGGGCCTCATAGCCAATCCTAACTCCTTATAGACCAGCCACCCAACCTTAGCTTTGGGATTCTACCCAAGTGTGATGACTGCAGCAGTGTAGCACGATGAACATAGTACAGTTTTGTACCTACCATAAATGCAGGTGTTCGAGTGTTCACACTGCTGCAGTCCTGGTTACCCTCCCTCCATCCCCTCTGAACTGACTGGCCTTATCTATGCCTCTCTATCTTATACAACCTTTGTGGTGTATTTGCTTGTAACTGAAGTTATTGTTGTTTTTTATGTATACCTGTTATTAGCAATATGTATTGCCTACCTATTTGGGGGCACCTGACATCTGGGGCAAGAAAAACTGAAGAAAATGGAGTCTGATGCATCTTGTATACCCCTGGCGCACTGACGTCAGGGAAGAAGTGACAGCAAACGACGCCGGACCAAGACTTTGGAATTCGGGCCGACTGTGGGATCGCCTGACGGCAGGATAACCCAAGTGTGATGACTGCAGCAGTGTGAACACTCGAACATCTACATTTATGGTAGGTACAAAACTGTACTTTTTAGACATTGTGGATGATGTGTTTTCGGAGTCAAGCTTGACCCCTGACTCCTTACCTCCAGCTCCCAGCAAGCCTGACAGATATTACAGGGTCCCTGACTCACACAATTATTTATTTAGAAACCCTGCTGCTGATCTTTAAACTATTTCACAAGGTCCGAAGGGAGTTAAGGCCTCAACAGCAAAAAATCCTACCCCCTCTGACAGAGATTCAAAGGCACTGGATAGATGGGGAAAGAAGGTTTATACATATGCAACCTTGGCAATTAGGGCCTTAAACTGCCAGTTTCATATGCTCAAGTATCAACAACATGTTATGGGATTGCTGAAACAGAAAATGATGTTGATTTCTGGATGTACAGAAAATAAATAATTGCAGGAATTATTGCAAGCAGCTGAACAAGATGGAAAGCATACTTTGCAATGTGGTTTTGATTCATTAGAGGCCTCCTGCAGGGCCGCAGTTACTGGATCGGTGATTAGGAGGCATGCCTGGCTAAAAGAGCAAAATTTGCCTGATCATGTTAAAGCTAAATTACTGGATGCACCTTTACAGCATGATACTCTGGTGTTAAGGCAGAAGAGGTTTTAGAGAAAATGGGAGACAAAGCTAAGTCTATGCAAATTGTAAAAGACTTCTTACAAGTGCAGCCACCAAGATTCAGTAGACACTGGCCTACAAAAAATCGGTCCTTTTCTGTGTCCGACAGAGCTCAAAGGGGCAAATCCAGACGCCCTAAGGGTTCCAGATACCAGGTACAAAATTCTTACAGGTCAAAGCAATGGGGTGCTTCTACCTCCAAATCTGGAGGAGATAAAGCGCAACCCTACAAAAAACAGTCCCAATGACTTCCCTCTGCCTTCACCAAGCACTTACCTTTTGGCAGCACCCTTAGGGGGAAAATTAGCACTTTTTGCTCAAAATTGGCAGTTAATAACCCAGGACAAGTGGATGCTAAACATAGTATCACAGGGATACAGATTCCATTTCCATACTCTGCCAGTGGCAAACGGTTGGCCGGATCTGCCAAAAAATCAGTGGGCAGAGGCACAGAAACAGGTTACGTCCCTCATGGATATGGGGGCCATTCAGCCAGTACCAGAACAGGAAAAAGGACAAGGTTTTTACTGAAGACTGTTCTTGGTACCCAGAAAGGACAAGGCCTGGTGGCCAGTACTGGATTTATCAATTTTGAACACATACCTGGACATTCCAAAATTCAGAATGCTGACTTTGCAGCAGCTTCTGCCCATGCTGGGCAAGAATGCTTGGCTGGTGACATTAGACCTAAAAGAGGCGTACCTGCATGTCCCAATAAGGGAACTGTGCAGAAGATACCTCCGTTTCAAGGCTGGCTTAATGCATTACCAATTCTCTGCACTGTCCTTTGGCTTATCTACTGTGCCCAGGGTCTTTACAAAGTGCCTTACAAAGTACGCAATAAACAAAAAGAAATCACAACTGGTACCCTCTCAAAAGATAACATTCCTGGGTGCAAGCTTGAATACAACTGCCCAGATGGCTTACCTCATGCCAGACTAACAAAGGCAACTGACTACTTACTTCAAACTGATGGCAACAGAAACCCAGTTATCTGGAAGACAAACTCTGCAGGCTTTGGGCTTCATGGCATCCTGCATCCTGCATCCTACTGATTCCATATGCAGGACTGCATATGAGGAAACTTCAGTGGTACCTCAAAAGTTTATGGAGTCAACATTGTCACAGTCTGGAAACAGTGATTCCTCTCATTCCCTACCTACAACAGGAGTTTCTATGGTGGGCATAGGCATGTCACCAAAACATGGGATGGGCCCTCACTCTACCCCCTGCCAGCCAAACCTTAACAGACGCATCAGATTATGCATGGGGGGCCCACCTGGCGGGAAGATGCATTCAGGGCATATGGACCCCAAAACAAATGCTTCTGCATATCAACCAAAAAGAGATGCTAGCTGTTCAAAATGCCCTGACGGCCTTTAAGGACTTACTTCATCCAGGATAACTACTGATAAAGATGGACAACACCACGGTTATGTGGTATATAAACAAGCAGGGGGGTACGCACTCATACCCCCGTTGCAGATTAGCCATGGCACTGTGGGACACAGCTTTGACTTCCAAATACATCTTCGAGCACAATTCCTGCCAGGAAAACAAAATACTCTGGCAGACGATTTAAGCAGAAACCTTATGGACCCTCACGAGTGGAAACTAGATCCATAAGTCTTCAGCATGATAACAAAGAAATGGGGGTGCCCGGACATAGATCTATTTGCCTCTCCTCAAAATTATCAATTGAAAAGATTCTGCACAAGGACTTATCACAGATAAGCATGGAAAGTGGACCCCTTATCCTTCAGTTGGAAAAACCTATCAGTTTACGCCTTTCCTCCTCTGCCTTTTCTTCCCAGGGTCCTACTAAAAGTCAGACAAGAGAAACCAAAGATGATACTAATTGCCCCAGACTGGCCCCGCCAATACTGGTACCCAATCCTAAGGAACTTGTCTCAATACCCTGCTTGGACCTTACCTCAAAGACCTCAACTACTGTCCCAGCAAAACAATCAGATCCTGCACAATCAACTCCAAACACTGAACCTGGCAGTATGGCTGATCATGTAGTTATGCAAACAACACCTCTCAGTAAAGCTGTGATGGATGTTATTTTGGAAGCCAGAAGGCCTAGTACTAGAAAATCATATGCTGATAAATGGAAGAGATTCTGTGCTTGGAATCAAGCACAAGGAACTGATACAGCAGAACCAAATATTCCTCAGCTATTACAATACTAGACTGAGATGCTTGACAAAAGGGCCTATCTTTCTCATCAATAAAAATCCATGCCTCTTCCATTTCAGCTCATTACAATACAGAGCCAGCAATCTTTTCTCATCCTTTACTAAAGCAGTATCTTAAAGGAGCCAGAAGTTTAAGGCCTCCTAGAAGATCACCAATACCTGCATGGGACCTCAATTACGTGTTGGAAAAGCTCACCCTGCCTCCATTTGAACCAGCTGCTACTGCGGATATAAAGTTCTAATCATGGAAAACAGCTCCGCTCCTAGCAATTACTTCAGCAAGAAGAGTCTCAGAGCTACAGGCCCTCATGGCTGTGGAGCCTTTTATCATATTTTACCCAGACAGGGTGTCTCTGAGGACCAATCCTTCATTTATGCCTAAGGTGGTTTCCAGTGTGGCTCTTAACCAAACTATTCATCTGCCAACCTTTTATCCAAATCCGCAGAACAAGGGGGAGAGAATTCTGCATTCCTTGGACGTACATAGACAGCTAAGATTCTTCTTGAGCAGGACTAAAGCTCTAAGAAAAACTGAGCAGTTACTAGTGACATATGCTGCAGGATCAGAAGGAAAGGCTATTTCAAAGCAGACAAGCCACTGCCTTTGATGTTCATCGTGCATACAGCTGCAGTCATAACAGATGGGTTTTCCTGCCGTCAGGCGGGTCCTCGGTCAGCCGAATTCCAAAGTCTAGGTCTGGCGTCGGATGTCGTCGCTTCTTCCCTGACGTCAGTGCGACAGGGGTATAAAAGAACCAGCCGACGCCATTTTCTCCAGTCATTCTTGCCGCGCGGTGCCCGAAGCAGAAGCAGTTCGCAAGTGCCGGTCGGCCAGCTCCTGAGATTACGAATATTTTTCAACCGAAGACTTCTTGAAAGCTAAGTATCCCGTTGGGGAAACTTTTCTTGCCTCAGACCGATGTCAGACAAAGTTAATAATTGCATTTCATGTGGGAAGCAAAGACCGCATAAGGATTTCCATTCCCTCTGTATTCCTTGCTTAGGCCCAGACCACGACGTCTCGGCCTGTCGTTTTTGTGCTACATTCATCAGACGTACTATTAAGCGTCGGGCGGAGTTCGCCCAACACTATTTTGGCAAAACGTTTAATTACAACATGTCGTCAGATACTCCGACTCCAATTTTGAGTAAATGACGCAAAGATAAAGACTGACATATGAGGTCCGCGACTTCGACCGATACCACGCTAAAACCGACTACAGGTGCTCCGGTTCTCAGCGAGGCACCTACGCAGCCCCTGACTACCGAGGACACTTCATTAGCGGTGTCTTCTGTGCCCGAGGTCGCAGGCTCTTCGGCCCACACCCCGACTACAGATACCGAAGCCACTCTTGGCGGGGAAACTTAGACAGGCCTGCCACCTCTCAAGGTGTCTTCAGGCCTTCTTCTTCTTTTTCCATTAAGGCTTACACTAAATCTAAAGCAGCCATGCATTCTAAAAGACAAGTTAAACAGGGCCCCTCTCAAGGCCCCATGCCTAAAAAGCAGATGCTCAAAATGGCTGAGGATTTGATTACTCTTATCAGGGGTTCTCAACCCCCCTCGGACAAAAGGCCCAGAGTGGAGGAAGAATACCCTTCCTCGGACCAGGCCTCCATTACTTCAGAACATTCTGAGGACCAGGAACATTCTTACTCCCCTTTCGAAGATTCTGATGCAGAGGTGTCCATTCCTTCTGTCTCCCCCCCTGAGGATTACTCTTTTGGGGAAACCTTGCGTACCTTGAGGGAACACTTCCAATGGGAAGGCCAAGAGTACTCAGACTCCTAGAAAAGGCTCAGGGATTTCCTCTTGCTCCCTCAGCACAGGCCTCTGGCTATACCTCCTGTCTTAGACATACTAGATGATGTGTATTCAGAGGCCAGCCTTAACCCAGATTCTTTACCTCCAGCTCCAGTCAAGCCTGACAGGTATTACCGGGTTCCTGATTCACACCAATTCCTATACAAAAGCCATGCGGCTGACCCAGAAACTATTTCACAGGGTCCCAAGGGAGTTAAGGCCTCCACTGCCAAAAATCCATTCCCTTCAGAGAGAGATTCCAGAGCTTTAGAAAGGTGGGGGAAAAAGGTATACACCTCGGCCACCTTAACCATGAGGGCATTAAACTGTCAGTTCCATATGTTAAAGTATCAACAGTTTTTGTTATCTCAGTTGAAAAGCAAAATGTCACAACCTGAACAACCAGACTTGAAGGAGTTGCAGGATTTGTTGCATAGTGCAGAGCAAGTGGGTAAACATACCTTGCAATGTGGTTTCGATGCTTTAGAGGCCTCATGTAGAGCTGCTGTTACAGGATCAGTCATACGTAGACATGCTTGGCTCAAAGAGCAAACCTTACCAGATCATGTCAAAGCTAAATTACTAGATGCACCTCTTCAAAAAGATGTATTGTTTGGTGTTAAAGCTGAGGAGGTATTAAAGAAAATGGAGGAAAAGGCAAAATCAATGCAAACAATGACAGATTTCCTACAGGTACAACCCCCACGTTTCAGTAGAAATTGGCCTTCAAAAAATTGGTCCTTTCCAGCCACGGACAGAACTCAGAGGTAGATACAGGCGCCTGAGGGGTAGAGGGCAATCTCAAGGATCATTTAGAGGCAGACAATGGCAAACACCTACACCAAGAGGGGGTGAGGATAGTTCACAGCCATTCAGAAAGCAGACCCAATGACTTTCCCCTTTGCATGCCAAGCAAGGCTCAAATGGCAGCACCTTTAGGCGGAAAACTGGCATTATTTTCGAAAAATTGGCATATTGTCACAAAAGACAAATGGATCCTGGACATTATAGACAGAGGCTACAGATACCACTTTCACACCCTTCTAAAAATGAGAGGCATGCCAAACCTGCCACACAATCGAAGGGCAGAGGCACAAAAAAAATTTCAGATCTCATGGACATGAAAGCTATTCAAGAGGTACCTGGACAAGAACAGGGTCAAGGTTTTTATTCCAGACTATTCCTGGTACCAAGGAAGGGCAAAGATTGGAGACCTATTTTGGACCTATCCATCCTAAACACATATTTACTCGTACCAAAGTTCAAGATGCTCACATTACAGCAGCTTCTTCCCATGCTGGGCAAGGAGTCTTGGCTGGTAACACTGGACCTCAAGGAGGCATACCTGCATGTCCCAATCAGACAAGATTGCAGAAGATACCTCAGATTTCTTGCAGGTTCAACCCATTATCAATTCTCTGCATTGCCCTTTGGCTTATCTACTGCGCCCAGAGTGTTCACGAAATGCCTGGCATCAGTAATTGCCTTCTGCAGACTTCAAGGGATACAAATATACCCATATTTGGATGACTGCCTGATCCAAGCGGACAGCAAACACACTCTTCTGAAACACCTTGCATTTGTAATAATGTTGTTGAAATCTCTGGGATATACATTCAACAAAAAGAAGTCAAGACTAATACCCTCTCAAACAATAATTTTCCTGAGTGCCAGCTTGGATACAAACACCCAGATGGCCTACCTCACGCCAGAGAAACAAGGGCAATTAACTCAATACTTCAGAAAACTGGCAACCTTCACCAGGCTGACTGCAAGGAAAATCTTCCAGGCTCTGGGATTCATGGCATCTTGCATCCTGCTAATCCCATGTGCAAAGCTGCATATGAGGAAACTTTAATGGTACCTAAAAAACTTATGGTCTCAACACAGCCACAGTTTGGAAACAATCATACCACTGATTCCATGTCTTCAAAAGGAATTTCTGTGGTGGGCTCAAGCATGCCAAACATAGGTCTCCCATTCTGCAAGCCTCAAGCAAATCAAGTCATCACAATAGATGCCTCGGACTAAGCCTGGGGGCCGCACATGACAGATCGGTGCATTCAGGGCAAATGGTCACAAAAACAAAAGCACCTACACATCAGTCAAAAGGAAATGCTAGCAGTAATAAATGCTATTATGGCTTTCAAAGACCTACTGCATCCAGGCCAGCTATTGATAAGGACAGACAACACCACAGTGATGTGGTACATAAACAAACAGGGAGGAACCCATTCATACCCCCTATGCAGGCTAGCCATGTCTCTTTGGAACATGGCTCAGGAATTACAAATCCAACTTCAAGCACAGTTCCTGCAAGGCAAGGAAAACACGCTGGCAGACAACCTGAGCAGAAATATGACAGATCCACACGAATGGAAGTTGCAGCCTCAAGTTTTTATAATGATAATTCAAGCATGGGGAAGGCCAGACATAGATCTCTTTGCCACCCACAGAAATTACCAATTGACAAAATTCTGCTCAAGGACCTTTCATCCACAGGCCTGGAAAGTGGACGCACTCTCTTTTAGTTGGACAACAATGACGGTTTATGCCTTTCCACCTCTTCCACTGCTGCCCAAAGTTCTATTAAAAGCCAGAGCAGACAGACCAAAGATGATTCTCATTGCTCCAGACTGGCCAAGACAACACCGGTGTACCCACTCCTGAGGAGCCTGACGCATTCCCCACCATGGATCCTGCCTCTAATGCCTCTTCTACTGACTCAGCACAACTTCAAAACTCTTCAAAGTCAGCTGAAAACACTCAATCTAGCCACATGGAGGATTCCTTAAATTCACAGCAGACCCTTCTCTCCAAGGAGGTGCAGGATGTCATTTTGGAGGCCAGAAGGCCTTCTACTAGAAAAGCCTACTCTGCAAAATGTAAACGATTTTGTGCCTGGAATCAGAAAAAGGGTCAGAATCCTGGAATACTGAATTTACCTCAAATATTACAGTACCTAGCCGAGATGCTAAGCAGTGGACTTTCATTCTCCTCCATCAAAATCCATGCCTCAGCCATTTCTGCAGAGTAGAACACTGATCCTCCTTTATTCTCTCACCCTCTCTTAAGACAATTCCTCAGATGGGGCTAAGAATATAAAACCCCCAAGGAAGCAACCAGTACCTGCTTGGGACCTCAATTTCATTCTAGAAAAACTAACCCTTCCTCCTTTTGAGCCAGCTGCTTCAACAGATCTGCAATATTTGTCATGGAAAATAGTCTTCCTTCTAGCTATCACCTCAGCACACAGGATTTCGGAACTACAAGCCATCATGGCTGTGCAGCCTTTCATCATTTTCCATCAGGGCAGAGTTTCCTTACGAACCAATCCTTCATTTATGCCAAAGGTAGTATCCAGGGTAGCCTTGAATCAGGCTGTCCACTTACCTACCTTTTACCCTAATCCACAAAACAAAGGGGAGAGACTACTAGATTCCTTGGACATTCACAGACAGCTCCGTTATTATTTGGACAGAACAAAGCCTTTCAGAAAATCAGAGCAACTCTTTGTGTCCTATGCTACAGGTGCTCAAGGGAAGCCAATTTCCAAACAGACAATCTCAAAAGGGATAGCCCACTGCATACGCTTTTGTTACTCTTCATGGTAAAACTGTACCTACAGGCATCAGATCTCACTCTACAAGGGCCACAGCTACCTCTGCAGCTTTCCTCAGGGGGGTTCCTACCAAAGATATTTTGGAAACAGCCACTTGGAGTTCTGTACATACTTTCTCCAAGCACCATCACCTACCATTATACTCCAAAACTAGAGCGGGCTTTGCCACTACAGTCTTACAGGGCATCCTGGCTCCTCCTAGTTCCACTTAGTGCCTAACACCCCTTTATTAGCTTTGGGATTCTACCCATCTGTTATGACTGCAGCTGTATGTACGATGAACATAGTACAGTTTTGTACCTACCATAAATGTAGATGTTAGAGTGCTAATACAGCTGCAGTCCAGGTTTCCCTCCCTCCTTCCCGTCTTGGGACAGGCCTAATGGCTAACACCTCCTCATACAACCTCATTGGGGTATTCTTTTATGGTGTATTTGCTTGCAACTACTGTTTTTTGATTATATTGCATTTGCATTATTACATACATTTATGTTTTGCCTTCCTTCTGGGGGCACCTGACATCTGGGGCAAGAAAAACTGAAGAAAATGGCGTTGGCTGGTTCTTTTATACCCCTGTCGCACTGACGTCAGGGAAGAAGCGACGACATCCGACGCCGGACCTAGACTTTGGAATTCGCCCGACCGAGGACCCGCCTGACGGCAGGAAAACCCATCTGTTATGACTGCAGCTGTATTAGCACTCGAACATCTACATTTATGGTAGGTACAAAACTGTACTTTTCTGCTACTTACACCATGGCAAACCTGTGCCCAAGGGCATTAGGTCTCATTCCACCAGAGCTGCATCTACATCAACAGCCTTTCTCAGAGGAGTACCAACCAAAGACATTCTAGAGGCTGCTACTTGGAGTTCTGTTCACACCTTTACAAAGCATTATTATTTGCCTCTCTACTCCAGGGCAGGCTTTGCCACTGCAGATGTTCTTCGTGTTTCACTGTTCCAGTCATTACATTTGGGTAATCCTGCTGGCAGGTTGCCCTGAATTCCAAAGTCTTGGGTCCTGCGTCGGTTGCTGTCGCCCCTTCCCTGATGTCAGGTCGTCAGGGGTATAAAAGATGCAGCAGACACCATTTTCTTCAGTCTTTCTTGCCATGCGGTGCCAGAAGCAGTTCACAAGTGCCGGTCGGCCGACTCCTGAGATTTTCGTGTTCGAGTTTCAGATCCGAAGTCTTCATTAAAGCTAAGTACCCCATTGGGGAAACTTTTTCCTTGCTCCAGACTGTTGTCAGAAAAAGTTAATAGTTGTATTTCTTGTGGAAAGCAAATACCTCATAAGGACTTTCATTCTTACTGTATTCTTTGCCTAGGCCCTGAACACGACGTTTCAAGTTGTCGGTTTTGTGCTAGATTTAACCAACGCACTATTAAGCGTCTGTATGATTATGCATTAAACTATTTTGACCGCAGATTTAATTACGAAATGTCGTCTGACAGCCATCCGACTACCGGAGTTCACAAAAAACGCAAAGAAAAAGATAGGCAACCGAGGCCCAAAACCGACGAAGCTTCTCCTAAGCCAGTCGCCGGTTCTCAGTGAGGCGCTTTCGCAGCCCCTGACACCCGCTACTTTAGAGTCGCAAGCTGCTACCGACTCCCATGTGGAGTCAGCTATGCTGCTGGAAACTCAAGGTATTAGAGCCTCGGACACTATTCCCTCAGGTGGGTCCAGAGCCGCTGAGCAGGCATTGGCTTCTGAGGGTGTATTCAGACCTAAACATCTATACATTAAACCGACTTCAGCTTCTAAGGCAAAGACTAAAGCACCTTCAAAGACAAAGAAACAATCTCAAAAGCCACATGGACAGGCCTCCATTCCCAAAAAACAGATGCTCAAAATGGCCGAAGACTTGATTACCTTGATCAGAGGTTCCCATCCCCCCCCCCCTGATAAGAGGCCTAGGCAGGAGACAGACTATGACTCTTCAGATCAGGTTTCTAGTTCTTCTGATCAGGAATATTCTCTTCCCCCCATAAGGATTCTGATGCTGAAGAACCTATTCCTTCAGCTTCTCCTCCTGAGGACTATTCTTTTGGGGAAACCTTGCGTACCATGAGGGAGCATTTCCACTGGGAGAGCCAAGATTTTTCAGAATCAAAAAAGAGGCTCGGGGATTTCCTCTTACTACCTCAACACAGGCCACTAGCCATTCCACCTGTGTTGGACATTGTGGATGATGTTTTTTCGGAGTCTAGTCTTACCCCTGACTCCTTAACTCCAGCTCCTGTTAAGCCTGACAGATATTACAGGGTTCCTGACTCTCATAAATTCCTTTTTAAAAACCCTGTTGCAGACCCAGAAACTATTTCAGAGGGTCCCAAGGGAGTTGATGCTCCCACTGCAAAAAACCCTACCCCCTCTGACAGGGATTCTAGGGCACTGGACAGATGAGGAAAAAAGGTATACACATCTGCTACCTTGGCTATAAGAGCCTTAAACTGTCAGTTTCATATGCTCAGATATCAGCAACATGTCATGGCATTGCTTAAACAGAAAATGTTGTTAAACTCTGAATGTGCAGAAAACAAGGAAATGCAGGATTTATTGCATGCAGCTGAACAAGTTGGAAAGCATACTTTGCAATGTGGTTTTGATTCTTGGGAGGCCTCCTGCAGGGCCACAGTTACGGGTTCTGTAATTAGGAGGCATGCTTGGTTAAAGGAACAAAATCTGCCTGATCATGTCAAGGTTAAATTATTAGATGCACCTTTACAGCATGATACTTTATTTGGTGTTAAGGCAGAAGAGGTGTTAAAGAAAATGGAGGACAAAGCTAAATCTATGCAAACTGTCAAAGATTTTTTACAAGTACAACCTCCTAGGTTTAGTAGACACTGGCCAGCCAAGAATTGGTCCTTTCCTGTGTCAGACGGACCTCAAAGGGGCAGACCCAGATGCCCTAGAGGCAGATCCCAGGCGCAAGGTTCATGCAGGTCAAAGCAATAGGGTGCCTCTACCTCCAAAGTTGGAGAAGACAAATCTCAACCATACAAGAAACAGTCCCAATGACTTCCCCCTGCCTGCACCAAGCACTTATCTCCTGGCAGCACCCTTGGGGGGAAAATTAGCACTTTTTTCTCAAAATTGGCACATCATAACCCAGGACAAGTGGGTTCTAAATATCGTGTCACAAGGCTGTAAGTTCCATTTCCATACCCTGCCAAAGGCAAACGGCTGGCCAGATCTGCCAAAAAATCAATGGGCAGAGGCACAAAAACAAGTATCATCCCTCATGGACATGGGGGCCATTCAGCTAGTACCAGAGCAAGGGCAGGGACAAGGATTTTACTCAAGACTGTTCTTGGTACCCAGAAAGGACAAGGCCTGGAGGCCAATACTGGACCTATCTATTCTGAACACATTCCTGGATATACCAAAATTCAAGATGTTGACTTTGCAGCAGCTTCTGTCCATGCTGGGCAAGAACGCTTGGCTTGTGACTTTAGACCTAAAAGAGGCATACCTGCATGTCCCTATCAGACAAATATGCAGACGATACCTCAGATTCAAGGCTGGCTCAGTGCATTACCAATTCTCTGCACTGCCCTTTGGCTTATCTACTGCGCCCAGGGTCTTTACAAAGTGCCTGGCACCAGTAATTGCATTCTGCAGACAAAGAGGAATACAAATATATCCTTACTTGGACGAGTGTCTCATTCAAGCAGAGAACAAGGACATTCTTCAACATCTGGAGTTTGTGAAAAGACTTCTAACATGCCTAAGGTACACAGTCAACAAAAATAAATCAAAACTAGTACCCTCACAAGTGATGATATTCCTGGGTGCAAGCTTGAATACAACTGCCCAGATGGCTTATCTCACGCCAGACAAACAAAGGCAACTGACTACCTGTTTCAAAATGTTGGCAACAAAGGCCCAGTTATCGGCAAGAAAAATTCTGCAGGCTTTGGGCTTCATGGCATCCTGCATCCTACTAATTCCATATGCAAGACTGCATATGAGGAAACTTCAGTGGTACCTAAAAAGTGTTTGGACTCAACATTGCCACAGCCTGGAAACAATCATTACTCTCATTCCCTGCCTGCAACAGGAGTTTCGATGGTGGGCAAAGGCTTGTCACCAGAACACTACAGCCATTCACATTACCTCCAGCCAGGCAGCCACTAACAACAGATGCATCAGACTATGCCTGGGAAGCCCACATGGCAGGAAGATGCATTCAGGGCACAAACAAAATGCATCTACATATCAATCAAAAAGAGACGTTAGCAGCTCAAAATGCCCTGACAGCCTTCAAGGACCTACTTCACCCGGGACAACTACTGATAAAGACAGACAACACCACGGTCATGTGGTATATAAACAAGCAGGGGGCACACATTCTTACCCCCTTTGCAGACTAACCATGACTTTGTGGAACACAGCTTTGGCTTACCAAGTACATCTGCAGGCACAATTCCTGCCAGGAAAGGAAAATACTCTGGCAGAAGAATTAAGCAGAAATCTCATGGATCCCCATGAGTGGAAACTGGATCCACAAGTCTTCAGCATGATAACAAGGAAATGTGGATGCCAGGACATATATCTATTTGCCTCCCCTCTCAATTACCAACTAAAAAGATTCTGCACAAGGACTTATCACCGACAAGCATGGAAAGTGGACGCCCTATCTTTCAGCTGGAAAAACCTATCAGTATATGCCTTTCCGCCACTGCCTCTCCTCCCCAAGGTACTCCTAAAGGTCAGACAGGAGAAGTCAAAGATGATACTGATTGCCCCAGACTGGCCACGCCAGTACTGGTATCCAATACTAAGGAACTTATCTCTATACCCAGCTTGGACCTTACCTCAGATACCTCGACTACTGTCCCAGCAAGGCAATCAGATCATGCACAGCTAACTCAGGACATTAAACTTGGCAGCATGGCGAATAATGTAGACACACAAAAAACACCTCTCAGTAAAGCTGTGATGGAGGTCATTCTGGAAGCCAGAAGGCCTAGTACTAGAAAGTCTTATGCTGGAAAAAGGAAGAGATTCTGTGCCTGGAACCAGGCACAAGGAACTGATACAGCTGTACCAAATATTCCTCAGATATTGCAGTACTTAACTGAGATGCTGGACATAGGCCTATCTTTTTCATCTATAAAAATTCATGCCTCTGCCATTTCGGCTCATTACAATACAGAGCCACCACTTTTTTCTCACCCTTTGTTAAGGCAGTCCCTCAGAGGAACCAAAAATTTAAGGCCCCCAAGGAGACTACCAATACCTGCATGGGACCTCAACTATGTCTTGGAAAAGCTCACCCTGCCTCCTTTTGAGCTAGCTGCTACTGCTGATATGAAGTTTTTATCTTGGAAAACAGCTCTGCTCTTAACAATTACTTCTGCAATACGAGTTTCAGAGCTACAGGCACTCATGGCTGTGGAACCTTTTATCATTTTTCATCCAGACAGGGTCTCCCTGTGGACAAACCCAACATTTATGCCTAAAGTAGTGTCCAGTGTGGCTCTTAACCAAGCCATCCATCTGCCAACCTTTTACCCAAATCCACAGAACAAGGGGGAGAGAATTCGGCATTCTTTGGACGTACACAGACAGCTTAGATTCTACTTGGACAGAACCAAAGCCTTCAGGAAGACTGAGCAATTACTAGTGGCATATGCTGCAAGATCACAAGGAAAGCCTATCTCAAAGCAGACTATATCTAAGTGGTTAGGCCACTGCATTCGTTTCTGCTACTTACACCATAGAAAGCCAGTGTCTAAGGGCATTAGGACTCATTCCACCAGAGCTGCAGCCACCTCAGCAGCCTTTCTCAGCGGAGTTCCAACCACAGACATTTTAGAGGCGGCTACTTGGAGTTCAGTGCACACCTTTACAAAGCATTATCATCTGCCACTCTACTCTAAATCCAGGGCAGGCTTTGCCACTGTAGTTCTGCAGGGCCTCATAGCCGCTCCCACTGCTGTCTAGTGCTAGCCTCCCAACCATAGCTTTGGGACTCTACCCAAATGTAATGACTGCAACAGTGAAACACGAAGAACGTAGTACAGTTGTGTACACTTACCATAAATGTAGATGTTCGAGTCTATTCACTGTTGCAGTCCAGGTTACCCACCCGCCTTCCCCCTTTTTTCTTTTGGATCTTATCTTTCCTTCTCTGATTTATACTACCTATGTGGTGTATTTGCTTATAGATGAAAGTAAAATTTATATTTGTGTATTTCTGAATATATATATATATATATATATATATATATATATATATATGTATAAAATTTGGCTACCCTTTTTGAGGGCACCTGACATCTGGGGCAAGAAAAACTGAAGAAAATGGCGTCGGCTGCTTCTTTTATACCCCTGATGACCTGACGTCAGGGAAGGGGCGACAGCAGCCGACGCAGGACCCAAGACTTTGGAATTCAGGCCGGCTGAGGGCAACCTGCCTGCAGGATTACCCTAATGTAATGACTGCAACAGTGAATACACTCAAACATCTACATTTATGGTAAGTGTACACAACTGTACTTTTCATGGCGCTCCTCTGGACAAACTTCACATGAGAACGTTTCAGTGGTTTCTGAAGTCAGTGTGGCTCCAACATGCATATCCTCTAGACTTTGTAGCTCATCTTCTGCTTTGTCTCAGACAGGAACTTCACTTTTGGATTCAGCAGTTGTCTCTGAATTCAGGGATCCCTTTTCATTCCCCTCATCCCTCTGAAGAATTGTTCACAGGCGCTTCAGAGATGGGGGGGGGCGATATTTGTCTCCCTAAAAGTACAGTGGGTGTGGTCGTCTTGTCAGCAGAATGAGCACATCAGTGTCAGAGATGAGAGCTCTTCTGCTGGCTGTTCAGGCCTTTCATCCTCTTTTTCTCTCCAGGGCCTGTCAAGGTTTTCACAGACAGCAAACGTGGAGGAACGGGATCTTATATTCTTTACTAGTTGGCACTTCTAGTATGGGATCTTGCTGTCAAGTATCAAGTGACTCTTCAGATAGTTTATATCCCTTCCAGTCAGAACATTGTGGCAGACACTCTGAGCAGGTCCTTAACTCAGTCCCACGAATGGATGCTTCACAGAGATGTGTTTCTGGAAATTATCCATCAGTGAGGTACTCCTCGAGTGGATCTTTTTGCTTCCCCTCTTAACAGGCAACCTCCGCTGCTGTGTACCAGAGTCCCAGATCCTGTGTTGTGGAAGGGTGAACACCCTCGCCATTTCTTGGAAGGGGATGATGTGAAGTTGTCCTATCTCGCCTTTATTCTGTACTTGTGGGTTCAGAACCGATCCACGGTTCCGACTCGGCTGTTTACTAAAACTCGAGGTCTCCAACTAGCTTGTGCGTTACTCCCTATCCCATGATGCTCTAGGACATTCCCCAGATCTCGGTTGCTGCTAAACAGATCGGGCATCCTTCAGCTGGCTGTGACTAAGTTTTTTTTACAGACTTGTTATATCTATTAATAACTAAAGTTTCTTAGTAGTTTTTCCTGTGTGCTATTGTTTTAAAAGGGTTTTTGACCTTATTTATCACGGTATTAGACTGTGTTCGTTTCTTGTGTTTTTTCACTGGGGCTGCCGTTTTACCTCTAGGCCTGCACCTACATCCCTGTCCAGCTTTTATGTACTAAAATATTGTTGATTAAATTTGTTGTGTTTTTCTGATAGATCTTTAGACTAATTTTTTAAGTTGGCTCATTTAACTTAGAAGAGCAGCTCAGCCCGTTTTAGTTAGAAGGCTCGTGCTAATAAGGTTGTCAAGTGTGTTGTGTTATTAGTTTATCTGGTGTTGGTTTTACCTTTTGAAAGGAGTTTGGATCCTTTCATTGAGTCAGCTCGTTTAATTTAGACAGCAACTATTCCATTTAAGTTAGGGTGGCTTTTCTTTCCCTGCGTGGTTAAAGTTTTAATAGTTTGAATACTTAAATAGTTTCTTCATTAAATTGGTAATATTACTGTGGGATACTTTCTATTGATAGACATGTCTGAGCAATTACAAGAGACTAAACCCTCTGGGTTCAAGAAATGTTCTAACTGCTCCCAGAAAATGTCATTGACAGATGGTCATTCAGAATGTGTTTATTGCCCTGGAGCCATACATTTATAGAAGTTGTGCTCCATATGTCATTCTTTTAGTTCAAGGGTTCTCCTGGAAAGAAAAAAACAAGCTGATTCTAAGAGGCTTGTTAAAGACTTCCTTTTCTGAGTCCTTGGAAGAAGGTCAGTACACATAAAAAAAAAAAAAAAAAAAAAAAAAAAAAAAAGTCTCTTCTGATGTCCTTCAAGGTAGCATCTGCAGTCATAACAAATGGGTTGTCCTGTCGTCAGGCAGCCCTTCGGTCGGCCGGATTCCAAAGTCTGGGTCCGGCTTCGGCTGATGTCGCACTTCACCCGACGTCATCTCTGCTGGTCTTCGGGTATAAAGGCATCAGCCGACGCCATTTTCCTCAGTCTTTCTTGCCGCGTGGCGCCCGAAGCAGAAGCTGTTCGCAAGTGCCGGTCGGTCAGATCCAGAGATTACTACTACCAATACTTCAAGACTTCTAAAAGCTAAGTACCCGTTGGGGACTCTTTCTTGCCTCAGCCGATGTCAGAAAAAGTCAATAACTGTTTAACTTGTGGGAAACAAATACCTCATAAAGATTTCCACTCTTACTGTTTGCCTTGCTTAGGCCCAGACCACGACGTAGCAGCCTGTTCGCCTGCGCTTCCTTCAACCGACACGCTAAGGCCGGGTCGGAGTTTGCTGAACAGTTTTTCGGCTCAGACTTTGCGTATATTATGCCGTCGGATCCTCCGACTACCCAAATTATTAAAAAACGCAAGGAAAAAGACCGACACTCGCGGTCCGCTGTTTCGGCCGAAACCACGGTGAAGCAAGCCGCGAGTGTCTCGGTTTCGGCCGAAACCGAGAAAACTGGTCAATCTCCAGTCGAATCCATGGCTACTACTGAGGCTCCTGCTACCTTACCTGTATCGGCCTCAGAAATTTTGCCTACAGCCATGGTTTCTACTGATTTATCAGACACCATCCCTTTGGATGTCTCTACCCCAGCACGTGGTGCTGCTAGACCCCCTGCAGCCATGTCTATCAAGGCCTTTGCCAGGGCCAAAGCAGCCAAATCTGCCAAGTCAGTGCCTGTTAAACCTCCCTCACACAGGCCCACTTCTAGTTCACAAATGCTTACTCTGGCAGAAGATTTAATATCCTTAATTAGGGGATCCCAATCTCACCCAGACAGGGCCTCTCAGCCCCTGAAAGAGACCTAGGACAGAGCCCCGAGCCAGTGTCCTCTGAGGCTTCTGCGGATGACTCTGACATTTCAGAACAGCCAGAGGACCCTTTTTCTACATATGAAGACTCCGATGCTGAAGAATCCATTCCAGCTGCCTCTCCACCAGAGGAATTTTCCTTTGGGGAAACTTTGCATGCCATGAGAGAACAATTCCAATGGCAGGGACAAGATTTCTCAGACTCAAGAAAAAGGCTTAGGACCTTCCTACTTACCACAACATAGGCCCTTAGCTATACCTCCTGTTTTACCTGTTGTGGATGACGCATTTAATGATGTCTGCACTGCTCCTGATTCTTTACCTCCTGCCCCTGCCAAACCTGATAGATATTACAGGGTACCTGACACTCATCACCACCTATACAAGGCCCCACTGGCAGACCCGAAACTATTTCCCAGGGGCCTAAGGCAGTAGCCTCGACCACAGCAAAAAACCCTATTCCTTCTGAAAGGGAATCCAGGTCTTTAGACAGATGGGGGAAAAAGTTTACACCTCTGCTACTCTCTCAGCTAGAGCTTTAAACTGTCAATTTCACATGATCCAATACCAAGAGTTTATGCTTGATCAGTTAACTAAGAAAGTATCCTCTGATGAATCTTTAGACAAGAAATATGTATTAGAAATGGTAAATAACATACAACAGGTTAGTAACCATTCCTTAAAATGTGGCTATGATGCACTGGAGGCTTCATTTAGATCAGCCATGACTGGCACAGTGATAAGAAGACATGCATGGCTGAAAGAACAGGTCTTACCGGATCATGTTAAAGCAAAGCTATTAGATGCTCCCATGGATAAGGCCAGTTTATTTGGTACACCTGCCCAGCAGGTAATGAAGAAAATGGAAGAAAAGGCAAAATCTGTACAGACAGTTAAAGATTTCTTACAGGTTCAGCCCCCAAGGTTTAGCAGGAACTGGCCTGCCAAAAATTGGTCCTTTCCTGACTCCATAAGATCCGAAAGGGGCAGAAACAGACGATCCAGAGGCAGAAATCAATCCAGAGGAGGTGCCTACAGAGGACGACAGTGGCAAGGTAATAACAGAGGCACAGACACAACCACTGCCACTGCAACAGGACAATCACAGTGACTTGACTCTAACTCCGCCTACCAGGGAGCAAATAGCAGCACCATTAGGCGGAAAGTTAGCCTTATTTTCGAAAAATTGGCACTATATCACAAAAGACAAGTGGATTTTGCAAACCATAGACCAAGGCTACCGGTTCCACTTCCACACCTTGCCAGTAAAAAGAGGAATGCCAAACCTGCCTCCAAATCAAAAGATAGAAGCTCTACAGCAGATAACAAAATTATCCAAGATGAGAGCTGTGGAAAGAGTACCAATAACAGAACAGGGCAAAGGATTCTACTCCAGACTCTTCCTAGTACCAAGAAAAGAGAAAAGTTGGAGACCTATTCTCGACCTGTCCATCTTAAACACATATATCATTGTCCCAAAATTCAAAATGCTGACCCTACAGCAACGTCTTCCCATGCTGGGCAAGGAGTGTTGGCTGGTAACTCTAGATCTCAAGGAGGCATGCCCGCACGTCCCCATTCGACCCAGTTGCAGAAGATACCTCAGATTTCTTGCAGGATCAGAGCATTATCAATTCTCAGCATTGCCCTTTGGCTTATCTACTGCGCCCAGAGTATTCACAAAATGCCTGGCATCAGTAATCGCTCACTGCAGACTACAGGGAATCCAAATTTATCCATACCTGGACGACTACCTGCTACAAGCGGACAACAAAAGCAAGCTGACAACAGATTTACAAAGGGTCATTTACTTGCTACAAGCTCTGGGATACACAGTCAACTTACAAAAGTCAAGGCTGATACCATCCCAGACAAGAACATTCTTGGGCGCGGAACTGGACACAGTAAAACAAATGGCATTCCTAACTACAGAAAAACAAAAGAACTCCTCTTTACTTCTTGGCATTAACAAGACAGAACAAACTAACAGCAAGAAAAGTTCTGCAGGCCTTGGGCTTCATGGCATCATGCATAATCTTGGTCCCACATGCCAGACTGCATATGAGAAAACTTCAGTGGTACCTAAAGAATTTATGGTCTCAACACAGGCACAGCCTAGAAGCAGAAATACCATTAATCCCATGCCTAAAACAGGAATTCCTCTGGTGGGCCCAAGCATGCCAATCAAACCCAGGCCTACCCTTCCACAAGTTTCGAACAAGCCAAACCATCACAACAGACGCCTCAGACCTAGGATGGGGGGCGCACATGCTGGACAAATGCGTATAAGGATTGTGGACTCAGGACCAGCTGCACCTGCACATAAACCAAAAAGAAATGCTGGCAGTAAAACTGGCAATCCAAAAATTCAGACCATTCCTCAAAGAAGGCCATTTGATGATAAGGACAGACAACACCACAGTCATGTGGTACATCAACAAACAGGGAGGCACTCATTCATACCCCCTATGCAGAATGACTTTGGACCTTTGGAATCTGGCTCTCCGCTACAACATCCAATTACAGGCAATATTTGTACCGGGAAAAGAGAACACCCTAGCAGACATGTTAAGCAGAACCACCTCGGATGCTCACGAATGGATGCTACACCCAGACATCTTCAAGACCATCACAAAGAAATGGGGAATGCCACAAATAGATCTATTCGCTTCCCCTCTCAATCACCAGCTCAAAAAATTCTGCACAAGGACATTCCACCCACTTGCATGGAAGGTGGATTCTCTTTCCTTCAGCTGGACAGGTCTGACAGCATATGCATTTCCACCTCTTCCCTTGATACACAAGGTATTACTGAAAATCAAAGAGGAACGCCCAAGGATAATCCTGATAGCTCGAACTGGCCAAGACAACACTGGTACCCACTGCTGAGGAGCATGTCTCGGGAGAAAATGTGGTCAATACCCTGATGCCTTTGATGTTAACTCAGAACAACTACAGCATCATGCATCCAAACCTAAAAACTTTGCAGCTGACTGCCTGGAACATCACATAGCAGCAACTAAGCCAGATCTTTCCCAAAGGGTTAAAGACATTATCCTTGAAGCCCGCAGATCTTCAACAAGAAGGAACTATGCAGGAAAATGGAAAAGGTTTGTCATTTGGAGTACTGAAAGAGGAAAAGATGTGTCGAATATAGATATTGCAAACATTCTGGAGTATTTGGCAGAGCTTTTACATACAGGCCTGTCCTATTCCTCCATCAAGATACATGCATCAGCTATTTCAGCAGAATACAGCTTTGATCCACCTGTCTTTTCACATCCTCTACTCAGGCAGTTCCTCAGAGGGATCAAGAATGTAAAACCTCCAAGGAAACCACCATTGCCAGCATGGGACTTGAACTTTGTGCTAGAAAAGTTGACACTCCCTCCGTTCGAACCAGCAGCAACAGCAGATCTACAGCACCTATCATGGAAAACTGCTTTCCTACTGGCAATTACCTCAGCAAGGAGGGTTTCGGAACTACAGGCCTTAATCGCAGTACAACCCTTCCTAATCTTCCATAAAGATAGGGTGTCCATGAGAACTAATCCTACATTTATGCCTAAGGTGGTATCCAGAGTGTCTTTAAACCAGGCAATCCACCTACCTACCTTCTTCTCCAATCCACAAAACAGAGGGGAAAGAATGCTGCATACCTTGGACGTACATAGACAGCTACGCTACTACCTGGACAGAACCAAAAGTAACAGAAAAACTGACCAACTTTTGGTAGCGTATGCAACAGGGAGGGAAGGAAAAGCAATTTCCAAACAGACAATCTCCAAATGGATAGGAAATTGCATAAGATTTTGTTACTCCTTCCATGGAAAACCAATTCCACAGAACATAAGGCCTCATTCTACAAGGGCTACAGCCACTACCACAGCTTTCTTTCGAGGAGTGGCAACCAAGGACATTATTGAGGCGGCTACTTGGACCTCCGTGCATACATTTGCCAAGCATTATAATTTACCTCTATATTCTAGATCCCGAGCAGGGTTTGCCACTGCTGTATTGCAAGGGATCCTAACCACACCATAATTTTATCATCCTCCTCCCTAGTTGGCTATGGTATTCTACCCAGTTGTTATGACTGCAGATGCATCCATGAAGGACATAGTACAGTTTTGTACCTACCATAAATGTAGATGTCCGAACTGGATAGCATCTGCAGTCAGGATTACCTCCCTCCTTCCCCTCTGTGGTACTCCTAGGGTATTTATCCTCCTAATAGCTAGCTGGGAGGGGAGTCTCTTATGGTGTATTTGTTTGTATATATGTACTTACATGCTTATTTTTGTGTTTGCCTTCTATCTTTTGGAAACATGGGCATTTATCCAAAATTTAGCCTTCCAAGAGGGCAACTGGCATCTGGGGCAAGAAACACTGAGGAAAATGGCGTCAGCTGATGCCTTTATACCCGAAGACCAGCAGAGATGACGTCGGGTGAAGTGCGACATCAGCCGAAGCCGGACCCAGACTTTGGAATCCGGCCGACCGAAGGGCTGCCTGACGACAGGACAACCCAGTTGTTATGACTGCAGATGCTATCCAGTTCGGACATCTACATTTATGGTAGGTACAAAACTGTACTTTTTGCCTACTACTGTGGTTCCTAGTGATTTATCAGACACCATCCCTTTGGATGTCTCTACCCCAGCACGTGGTGCTGCTAGGCCTCCTGCAGCCATGTCTATTAAGGCCTTTGCCAGGGCTAAAGCAGCCAAAACTGTTAAATCAGTGCCTGTTAAGCCCCCCTCACACAGGCCCACTTCTAGTTCACAAATGCTTACTCTGGCAGAGGATTTAATATCCTTAATTATGGGATCCCAATCTCACCCAGACAGGGCCTCTCAGCCACCAGAAAAGAGATCTAGAGCAGAGCCCCCCGAGCCAGTGTCCTCTGATGATTCTGCGGATGACTCAGACATTACAGACCAGCCAGAGGCTCCTTTGTCTACATATGAAGATTCTGATGCTGAAGAATCCATTCCATCTGCCTCTCCGCCAGAGGAATTTTCCTTTGGGGAAACCTTACATGCCATGAGAGAACAATTCCATTGGCAGGGACAAGATTTCTCAGATTCAAGCAAAAGGCTTAGGACATTTCTGCACTTACCACAACATAGGCCCCTAGCTGTACCTCCAGTATTGCCTGTTGTGGATGATGCATTTAATGATGTTTGCACTGCTCCTGATACTTTACCTCCAGCCCCTGCCAAACCAGATAGATTTTACAGGGTACCAGACACTCATCACCACCTATACAAGGCCCCACTTGCAGATCCTGAGACTATATCCCAGGGGCCTAAGGCAGTAGCCTCGACATCAGCAAAAAACCCTACTCCTTCTGAAAGGGAATCCAGGTCCTTAGAGAGATGAGGGAAAAAAGTTTACACCTCTGCTACTCTCTCAGCTAGAGCTTTAAACTGTCAGTTTCATATGATCCAATACCAAGAGTTTATGCTTGATCAGTTAACTAAGAAGCTGTCCTCTGATGACTCCTTAGATAAGAAATATGTTTTAGAAATGGTGAATAACATCCAACAGGTTAGTAACCATTCTTTAAAATGTGGCTATGATGCACTGGAGGCTTCATTTAGATCAGCCATGACTGGCACAGTGATAAGAAGACATGCATGGTTGAAAGAACAGGTCTTGCCGGTTCATGTTAAAGCAAAGCTGTTAGATGCTCCTATAGATAAGGCCAGTCTATTTGGTACACCTGCTCAGCAAGTAATGAAGAAAATGGAAGAAAAGGCAAAATCTGTACAAACAGTTAAGGATTTCTTACAGGTTCAGCCCCCAAGGTTTAGCAGGAACTGGCCTGCCAAAAATTGGTCCTTTCCAGACTCCTCAAAATCTCAAAGAGGCAGGAATAGACGCTCTAGAGGCAGAAATCAATCCAGAGGAGGTGCCTACAGAGGACGACAGTGGCAAGGCAATAACCGAAGCACAGACACAACCACTGCCACTACAACAGGACAATCACAGTGACTTGGCTCTAACACCGCCTACCAGGGAGCAAATAGCAGCACCTTTAGGTGGAAAGTTAGCCTTATTTTCGAAAAATTGGCACTGTATCACAAAAGACAAGTGGATTTTGCAAACCATAGACCAAGGCTACAGGTTCCACTTCCACACCTTACCAGTAAAAAGAGGAATGCCAAACCTACCTCCAAATCAAAAAACAGAAGCTCTAAAGCAGATAGCAGAATTAACAAAGATGAGAGCTGTGGAAAGAGTACCAATAACAGAACAGGGCAAAGGATTCTACTCCAGACTCTTCCTAGTACCAAGAAAAGAGAAAAGTTGGAGACCTATTCTCGACCTGTCCGTCTTAAACACATACATCATTGTCCCAAAATTCAAAATGCTGACCCTACAGCAACTTCTTCCCATGCTGGGCAAGGAGTGTTGGCTGGTAACTCTAGATCTCAAGGAGGCATACCTGCACGTCCCCATACGACCAAATTGCAGAAGATACCTCAGATTTCTTGCAGGATCAGAGCATTATCAATTCTCAGCATTGCCCTTTGGCTTATCTACTGCCCAGAGTATTTACAAAATGCCTGGCATCAGTAATCGCTCACTGCAGGCTACAGGGAATACAAATTTATCCATACCTGGACGACTGCCTGTTACAAGTGGACAACAAAAGCAAGCTGACAACAGATCTACAAAGAGTCATTTGCTTACTACAAGCCCTGGGATACACAGTCAATTTACAAAAGTCAAGACTGATACCATCCCAAACAAGAACATTCTTGGGTGCGGATTTGGACACAGTAAAACAAATGGCATTCCTAACTGCAGAAAAACAAACACAACTCCCTCTTTACTTCTTGGCATTAACAAAGCAGAACAAACTAACAGCAAGAAAAGTACTGCAGGCCTTGGGCTTCATGGCATCATGCATAATCTTGGTCCCACATGCCAGACTGCATATGAGAAAGCTACAGTGGTACCTAAAGAATTTATGGTCTCAACACAGGCACAGTTTAGAAACCGAAATCCCACTAATCCCATGCCTGAAACAGGAGTTCCTATGGTGGGCTCAAACATGCCAGTCAAACCCAGGCTTACCCTTCCACAACTTTCAAGCAAGCCAAACCATCACAACGGACGCCTCAGACCTAGGCTGGGGGGCGCACATGTTGGACATATGCATACAAGGATCGTGGACTCAAGACCAGCTGCACCTGCACATAAACCAAAAAGAAATGCTGGCAGTAAAACTAGCAATACAGAAATTCAGACCATTCCTCAAAGAAGGCCATTTAATGATAAGGACAGACAACACCACAGTCATGTGGTACATCAACAAACAAGGAGGCACTCATTCATACCCCCTATGCAGAATGACTCTGGACCTTTGGAATATGGCTCTGAGCTACAACATCCAGTTACAGGCAATGTTTGTGCCAGGAAAAGAAAGCACCCTAGCAGACATGTTAAGCAGAACCTCCTCGGATGCTCACGAATGGATGCTACACCCGGACATCTTCAAGGCCATCACAAAGAAATGGGGAATGCCACAAATAGACCTATTCGCATCCCCACTCAATCACCAGCTCAAAAAATTCTGCACAAGGACATGCCACCCACTTGCATGGAAAGTGGACTCTCTATCCTTCAGTTGGAAAGGCCTGACAGCATATGCATTTCCACCTCTTCCTTTGATGCACAAGGTACTACTGAAAATCAAAGAGGAACGTCCAAGGATAATCCTGATAGCTCCGAATTGGCCAAGACAACACTGGTACCCATTGCTGAGGAGCATATCTCGGGGGAGAATGTGGTCAATACCCCTGATGCCTTTGATGTTAACTTAGAACAACTACAACATCATGCACCCAAACCTAAAAACATTGCAACTGACTGCCTGGAACATCACATAGCAGCAACTAACCCAGACCTATCCCAAAGGGTTAAAGACATTATCCTTGAAGCCCGCAGACCTTCAACAAGAAGGAACTATGCAGGAAAATGGAAAAGGTTTGTCATTTGGAGTACTGAAAGAGGAAAAGATGTGTCGAACATAGATATTGCTAACATCCTGGAGTACTTGGCAGAGCTTCTACATACAGGCCTGTCTTATTCCTCCATCAAGATACATGCATCAGCTATTTCAGCAGAATACAGCTTGATCCACCTGTCTTTTCATCCTCTACTCAGGCAGTTCCTCAGAGGGATCAAGAATGTAAAACCTCCTAGGAAACCACCATTACCAGCATGGGACTTGAACTTTGTGCTAGAAAAATTGACACTCCTCCATTTGAACCAGCAGCAACAGCAGATCTTCAACACCTATCATGGAAAACTGCTTTCCTACTGGCAATTACTTCAGCAAGGAGGGTTTGAACTACAGGCCTTAATGGCAGTACAACCCTTCCTAATCTTCCATCAAGATAGGGTCTCCATGAGAACTAATCCTACATTTATGCCTAAGGTGGTATCCAGAGTGTCTTTAAACCAGGCAATCCACCTACCTACCTTCTTTCCCAATCCACAGAACAGGGGAAAGACTGCTGCATACCTTGGATGTACATAGACAGTTACGCTACTACCTGGACAGAACCAAAGGTAACAGAAAAACTGACCAGCTTTTAGTAGCCTAGGCAACAGGAAGGGAAGGAAAAGCAATTTCCAAACAGACAATCTCCAAATGGATAGGAAATTGCATAAGATTCTGTTACTCCTACCATGGAAAACCAATTCCACAGAACATAAGACCTCATTCTACAAGGGCTACAGCCACTACCACAGCTTTCTTACGAGGAGTGGCAACCAAGGACATTATTGAGGCGGCTACTTGGACCTCCGTGCATACATTTGCCAAGCATTATAATTTACCTCTATACTCTAGATCCCGAGCAGGGTTTGCCACTGCTGTACTGCAAGGGATCCTAACTACACCATAATTTTTCTTCCTCCACCCCTAGTTGGCTATGGTATTCTACCCATTTGTTATGACTGCAGATGCTACCTTGAAGGACATAGTACAGTTTTGTACCTACCATAAATGTAGATGTCCGAACAGGATAGCATCTGCAGTCAGGATTACCCACCCTCCTCTCCCTCTGTGGTACTCCCAGGGTATTTACCCGCCTATTAGCTAGCTGGGGAGTCTCTTATGGTGTATTTGTTTGTATATATGTACATACACGCTTATTTTTTGGGTTTGCCTTCTACTTTTTGGAAACATTGGCATTTATCCAAAATTTAGCTTTCCAAGAGGGCAACTGGCATCTGGGGCAAGAAACACTGAGGAAAATGGCGTCGGCTGATGCCTTTATACCCGAAGACCAGCAGAGATGACGTCGGGTGAAGTGCGACATCAGCCGAAGCCGGACCCAGACTTTGGAATCCGGCCGACCGAAGGGCTGCCTGACGACAGGACAACCCATTTGTTATGACTGCAGATGCTATCCTGTTCGGACATCTACATTTATGGTAGGTACAAAACTGTACTTTTCTTCTAGATCTGAGAAGTCTAGTAAAAGATCCTCATTTTCCTCGGATCATTCAAGAATTCAAGAATGTTTTCATCGGACCCTAAATCCTTCAGGCCCGAAAAACTTTCTACCTCAGTTCCTCTTTTTTTTGGAACCGATGGTACTGCCGTCTTGGAGATGCTCTCCTGTCCTGGAGCTGGTTTCTCTGACCTTGAGGTCACTTTTTTTTTTTTTTTTTTTTTTTTTTACAGAGATGAAGATCTCCTGCCCCCCTCTTCTCGGTCCTCCAGGAGTTTATCAGAAGATGATGTGGATCCGGTAGTGCAGAGACTATTGAGTACACCGGCGCTAGCTAAATTGTTGTTGGATCTGACCCAATGGGTTTTGGCGCCAAGTGTTCCTACCCCCATCTCTGTCGATTCCTCCTCTGACCCACCTCAGAGTCAGAATGCATGGAGCTGATAGTAGTGGAACTGTCAGAGCTGAGACCTGCTCCAGGATCTATGGCGCCAACCTATGCTCCTACTTCCTTGGTTTCGTCTGAGTCCGAGGATTCTAGGAGCCGCCTCTCTCCGGTCGGGTCCAGGGGGGACAGTCGGATTGGGCAGTTGTCAGATCCGAACTTGCCTGTCAGGGCCTCGGCACGGGTGAGCTCGGCTCCTACATCAGCTTCGGAGCCAACCCCCTTGGCGTCGGGGAAACCTAGTTTTCGGAGCTGGAAGCTTCGAGTCATGGGCAGGGGGCCTTCAAGGCAAAGAAGAGAGTGCTGTTCCCACGAGCAGCCCCACTTTCAGATCCAGTCATTCTTCCTCCAAAGGCACTGGTGTCCATCTCAGCACAACCATTTCCAGACAGATGTGGAGACCCAAGGCCGCAGGATGCCCCAGTGGCCGTACCCTTGTCTTCAGAAACTTCTCCAGAGTGTCCTTCTGAAGAGGTCCCTTGCAACAGATTATGTAATGGACTCCGCAGAAGAGTCGATCACATCAGAGACGGACCTCAGTGAGTCAGAAAGGCCACCACGGTTGCCCTCTGAGGTTGTCTCCTTTGCAGACATCCTAGAGATCCTAAAGGAGGGAGGTGGCTGGAAGCCCATCAACCCTTCTGATGAGGAGTCTGTCTACCCGAAGGCTTTGGGGTCTCACCCTTCCGCCACTTGGGTGTCTCCGCCTTTCGAAGAACTTATGGAGTCAGTTTGTTGAAAGGCATGGTAGTCTCCAGATTCAGTGCACCCTGTCCCCCGGAGGCGAAATAAATTTATTACATCACTCAAAAAAAAAACATTCCTTACAAAAGGTGTCCTGGTAGATGCTATGGTGGTGGTGGTGGTGACGGCCGCCGCCAAGGAGGAGTTATCAGAGACATCCACTTGTGTCCATTCCCCGAACAAAGAGTCGCGTACGATGAATAGATACGGAAAGCGCATGTTTTCTTCAATGACCTTTACTCTCAGGTCCCTGATTTATCTTGCACACTTCACTAGGTTGCAGAGAGATCTTCTGAAACAGCTTGGACATACTCTCCAGGGTTCAGTAGTTCCGGGAGTATCAGATAAAATGTCCTCCCAGCTCTCAACCTTAAATTCAGTAGTCAACTCATCCCTGAGGCTCATTTTTATGCAGCAGAGGGCGCGAGTAGGGCAGCAGCTTCAGGAATTTCCTTCGGAGACATTCCTGGAAGCGCTTGTGTAACTTTGCGGAACCTTCGAGTCATCCTTTGTTAACTCCCCCTTCGATGGCTCGTCCTTGTTTGGGCGTAAAAGACACACTAACCAGGTGTGAACAGGAAGGAAAAACTCTCTCTGCCGTTGGAGTCCGTGTTTCCACACCTTCTAGGCCTTATCCTAAAGGCCAAAAGGAAGGAAAAATGTGGTTTCGAAAATCCAAGAGAGTATTTCAAGACACACGTGGTGAGCCTTCCCCCAGGGGCCGAGAGGGAAGCAATAATGGAAGACCGGGCCACTCGGCAGAGGGGGTCCGCAGAACCAGGACGACAGAGAATCCTTTTGGTAAGCCGTTTCAGTGCTCCTGAAAGGAGGCCTGTCTGTCCTCTGGAGGCATTCGGGGGTTGATTATCCTTGTACCCAGACACCTGATTAAAAATAATAAGAGACAAGTTGGGTACAAGGCATCATATCTAAAGGTTACTCGATAACCTTTTCAATTCCTGCCCCACACATAAAAAACATTCCGGATGTTCCACTCAGTCACAGGAAGCAAGCAACTCTAGAAATACAAACGTTGCTAGACAAGAGCGTCATCCAGCTGGTCCCCGCAGACCAGATAGGATCCAGGACCTACTCAAGGTTATTTTTAGTTCCAAAGAAAACCGGTCTGGAGACCCATACTGGATCTCAGCAGACTAAACAAATCTGTAAAAAGGACAAAGTTCCGGATGGTTACACTGCAGTCTATACTTCCCTTTCTTGGAAATGACAGTTGGATGTGTACCATAGACCTGATGATGCGTACTACCACATAAAAATGGACAGGTCATCCAGGAGTCATCTGCGCTTTTGGCTGGGAGCCCGTCACTACCAGTTCCGAGCTGTGCCCTTTGGTCTCACTACAGCCCCCAGAGTGCTCACCAAATGTATGGCAGTAGTCATGGCTCACTTGTGACGTTTAGGATTCCGGGTGTTTCCATATCTAGACGACTGGCTCCTCGCCTCCATCATCAAGCATGTCCTAACAGAAGCAAGAGATGCCACTCTGTTTTGTTCTTTTCTAGGTATCACAATAAACTACGAAAAATCTGACTTATTGCCATCTCAACATATATCGCCTTTATAGACGTAGATTTAGACACTATAAAAATGAATGGTAAAGGTTCCAACAGAGAGAGTAACAGCCCTTCAGATACAGGTTCTGGTCCTTCTTTTCAAAAGGAAGACTCAAGTAAGGACAGTTCTAAAACTGCTAGGCACCATGGCAGCAGCTATAAACATAATTCCCTTAGCGCGGCTGCACATGAGAATTCTACAGTGGCTGCTTTTTACTCAGTGGTTCATGCAGGAACTTCCAATGTTGCACCAGATCATGTTAACAGAATCTTGCAAGAGAGGCCTTCATTGGTGGCTTCACTCCGATCAAGTCACATTAGGTCGACCTTTTGTACTTCCACAACCGCTTGCCACAGTGACCACAGATGCTTCTCAGATGGTGAGGGTGGATGGGGTATTATCAGGGAAGAACAGTCCAAGGCACTTGGCAGGATCATGAGATCCGCTTGCACATTAGTGTCCTAGAGATTAGAGTGGTGCTTGTGTTGCAGGCATTCCAAGACTCTCTCCCACTAGGAACAATTGCGATCCAAACGGACAATATGTCAGTGGTATGGTATGTAAACAAACAGGGAGGAACCAGATCTTACCCCTTTCGTCGAGAGGCCCTGAGAGTATAGTAGTGGGTAACCTCCTCCCAACACTTTCTGATAGCAATGCATATCCTGGGGAAATCCAAAGTGATAGCAGACAAACTCAGCAGGGCAATACTGATGTCTCATGAGTGGTCCCTGAAACAAGATGTAGCGGAAATGATTTTCTAAAAATGGGGCCAGCCTTGCTGTGATCTCTTTGCCATGTCCATGAATGCCAAATGCAGCAGCTACCTTGCACTAATCCCCCCTCCGGGGGAATCCCCAAGGGATGCACTTGTACACGATTGGCCCTTGGGTCTCCTCTTTGCTTTCCCTCCCTTTCCATTGATTCCCAAAGTTCTTCAGAAAGCCAGCGCATTGAAAGGACCTTAATTATTGTAGCCCGTTACTGGCCTCGTCAAATTTGGTTCCCTTACTTGCGGCTTTATCTTTAGGAGGAGCCTTGGATTCTGGACCCAGTGTCGGATCTTCTGACCCATCCATCGGGAATGCTCAATCCATCTCTTCAAACCCTCAAGTTGACAGCTTGGGTGCTCCATTTCCAAACATAGCCAGGCTACCTAACCTTTCACCCTCAGTGCAACCATATCCTGATTTCTTCTCACAAAGCCTCTACGAGAAGATTATATCTCAACAAATGGAAACACTTTTCCTCCTGGGCTTTACAAAATCATATTAATCCTTTCTCTACATATATATCTTCTATACTGGAGTTTTTAGCAAAACTTTTTAATGAGGGAGCAGCTGCAGCTACTATTCGAGTACAATTAGCAGCAGTCTCTAATTTTTATTTTGGAGGGGGACCGAACGTTATGTGCCACAGACTTTGTAAAGCTTTCTTAAGAGGTACTAGCCTGTTAAGACCCCCCCATTAAACCACCTATACCTCCATGGAACCTAAATTTTGTTTTATCCCATATAATTCTTTCCCCCTTTGAACCTGCATCTTCACGTGACTTGAAATTCTTAACCTGGACGACGATTTTCTTAGTGGCTATCACTCAGCTAGGAGAGTTTTGGAATTACAAGCATTATCTTCACTTTGATGTCCCTATCTCGCAAACCATTAAAAAGATACATAAAAAAATTAGGAACTTTATACAAACACAAACAGTTCCTAACAGACCAAGCATGAATCTCCCTAGCCCAAACCCACCTCTTGTCTACCCTAATGTACACATCACTAATCCTAATTCGTATCAGAAAAACGGACCTAGACAAACTAGAATCATGTTACAATAAAATTGCAAAATTTACCGATAACTCCACTTTTAGAAGTCATCACTGTCTTGTCCTAAAGCAACTACAGTGGTTAGAACTCCCTCAGCTAATTAGTTATCATCAACTAGTACTCACCTTCAACATAATAAGGAACCCCCACAAAACCCCCAGCCCTAAAGCAACTATTAAACCAATATTCAGCAAATCGTCCTCTACGCTCATCTAACAAAACCCTGCTCTGCATATCCAAAGCCAGTAATACTGCAGGGAAAGCTATTTTCTCTCACACCATCGCTAGGGAATGGAATAACCTCCCCCAAAATATCTCCTCAGCACCATCCATCTTACTTTTCAAAAAGTAACTTAAGTCATACCTCTTGCAGTCATGGCTTTGTCCTTGCATCACATAAATGCTTTCCTGCTCTCCCCCAAATCTTGCCACCCCCCCCCCCCTTCACTGCTTACCATCTCTAATGTGCAGTACTCTAATACTCCCATACAGGGCCTACTACCATGCAAATTATTTTATTTTGTGAGATGTCTCCTTAATGGCATCAGTTTTTGATTGCATCAGTCAGTAATTTGTTCTACCAATACTGACATCCAGGGTCTACTGTGTATAACCTAAGCTGCTTAGAACAAACTAATGTATGATATAGCTCTTTGATTGTATATACACCACTGTATAGAATTGTTTTGTCTGTTGGAATTGTGTTGTTATGGAGCTTTTCTCCCTGGGCCTCCGCTGTAAATGGACCTCGTTCCAGTCGGACTTTTCCAGTAAACAAATGTAAAACAAAAAATAAATAAAAGAAATTATCTATTAAACCTTCATATATGCTGTTTCACAATGACGGTCTCACTTCGTACAAACCCATCTTTTCTACCAAAAGTATGCTCACAATCAAACTTAAATCAATCCATAGTCTTAGCAGTTTCCCCCGCCCCAAGTATGGCAGTAAGGCAGAGTACATGCTACACCAACTTGATATACATAGACAATTACGTTTCTACTTGCACAGGGCAAAGGACTTAAAAAAAAAAAAAAAAAACTGACTGTCTCCTTTTCAGACTGCAAGAAAGCGGCTTCAGTAGCAAAATCTACTCTATCCAGATGGTTGTCAGATTGCATATCATTTACTTATCATTCTGTGAACAAACAACTTCCAGACAAAGTAAGAGCTCATTCTACCAGGGCTATTTCAACCTGTTCTGCCTTTTGGGCAAAATTGCCAATTGATACCATTTGCCTGGCAGCAACATGGGCAAGGCCTTATTCTTTTGTCACTCTTTACAAAGTGGATTTGGCCTCCAGGGGCAGGGCCCCTTTTGGGTCCACTGTTCTGAAGAATGTTCTCCTGTGAGCCACCTGAGAAAGATGGTGCTAGGGACACTGTCCCACAAGTACGGAATGAAGGCGCGAGACAGGACAACTTCACATAAAGAAGTTATGTACACGCCATAACGTTCCATGTGAGTTGTCCATCTCGCCTTCATTCATACGTCCCACCCGCAGCCTTTTTTAGCTCCTGGAGGATCGAGAGGTTATTATTTCGCATCTAATATTCTCTGACTTTTTTCTATGCTTATAGAACAATGAAAAATATTTTAATATACGCATATTATTATACCAGCAAGCAAGATCTGGGGAATGCCCTAGAGCATTATGGGATTGGGGAGTAAGCCACAAGCTGGTTGGAGACCTCGAGATTTAGTAAACGTCCAAGTCAGAACTGAGGATTGGTTTCAAATCCGCAAGTACCGAATGAAGGCGAGATGGACAACTCTCATGGAACGTTATGGTGAGTACATAACTTCTTTTTTCTTTATGCATTCTTCCTCCCCTTCCTCTCATTCTGAAAGTCCTGTTCAGGATTCAACAGAATGCTCTCAAAATCTTGTTGGTGACTCCTTTTTGGCTGCAACAGCACTGGTTCCTTCTACTTCTGCATCTAACCAGAGGCAGTTATCACAAGTTACCTCACAGGGTGGATCTAATCACACAAGATAAGGGATCTCTCATCCATCCCCACCTGTTCATGCTTTTACTGACACTGTGGGCGATAGGACTTTGATTTCTCACAAACACCTTTTTCTGAGGACGTGCTGCAAGTCCTGCAGGAGGCTAGGAAAGCTACTACTAGGAAATCCTGTGTTTCCAAATGGAAGAAGTTTTCTATTTGGTGTCTGTGTTGTAATCTGTACCCACTTACTGTGGATGTTCCTTTGGTTCTGTCTTATTTGTGCGAGTTGCTCGATGCTAGTTTGGCCTATTCTTCTATTAAGGCCCGCTTATCAGCTCTGTCTGCTTGTCTGCCTTTCTGCTCTTTTAGCTTCTAGATTTGAGGTTAAACAGTTTCTTAAAGGTGTCCTTAAGATGAGAACTCCCAGAAGGCATGTTCCTCCTCCTGGGATCTTAATTTTGTTTTGGAGAAATTGACTCAGGCTACTTTTGAGCCTGCTGCTTCAGTTTCTTGCTACATTGTTCCTGGAAGACTGTTATTTTGTTAGCTCTTACTTCTGCCAGACAGGTGTTTGAGTTGCAGGCCCTTAAGGCTTGTCCTCCTTTTTTAGTCTTTCATGAGGACAGAGTATTGTTGCACACTAACCCTTCCTTTATGCCTAAGGTGTTAGTAAGCTATCACTGATTCACTCTATTAATCTGCCTACTTTCTTCCCCTGTCCGGAATCTGAAAGTGAGTGGGTGCTGCATACTTTAGACATGCATGGGCAACTCAGGGTTTATTTGGATAAGACTAAGGCTATTAGAAAATCTGATCAGCTGTTTGTTTCCTTTCATCCTAGATCTTTGGGACTTGCTTTATCCAAGCAGACTGTTTCTTCTTGGATTTCTAAGGCTATTTTCTTTTGTTGCACTTTTCATGGCAAGAGCCTTCCTTCTTCAGTTAAGGCTCATTCTTCTAGAGCTGTGGCTGTTTTCAAGGGCTTAGATACTAATTCTGTTCTTGAGGCAGCTACCTGGACTTCTGTGGATACCATTACCAAGCACTACAAGTTGGATGCTATCTCTGGAGCTAAGGCTGGTTTTGCTGGTGCCATTTTTCATGGCTTTTTTAGGAGGTCCTTGTGCTCCTCTCCCTCTCAAGTTTCCTCTTGAGCTTTGGCACTCTTCCATCTGTTAAGAATACTGCAGTGATGAATATAAGGACATAGTACAGTTGTGTAAAATCTTACCATAATGGTAGATGTCCTTGCCTTCACTGCTGCAGTATTTGCTCCCTCCATCCCCCTAGTCTTTTGCCTTCCTGGATGTATAGGTTACTTCTTGGGTTTCTTGGACTGTGTTTTTATTGGGGCATTCAGTTTTGATTATGGTAGGCCTGAACATCACCTTTATGCCCCTATGTTATGCAAGGAGTGTTTGGGTGACGTTCGGCTTACTTTTTAAAAGCAGCAAGTAGTCTTTGGTAGACTGGCTGGACGTTTGGACTTCCTCTGGAGGGAATCCTATCTGTTAAGAATACTGGAGCAGTGAAGGCAAGGACATCTACCGTTATGGTAAGATTTTACACAACTGTACTTTCCCGTTCAGATGTCCCTCAGCAAACCCAATGGTTATTTCAGTGGCTTCAGACAAACCATCCTGGTTACTGCCTTCAGATTCTCTCCTTCCTTCTGATAAGGACATCAGGATCCAGGAAAGGCTGGGCAAGAAAATGTATACCTCTGTCACCTTATGTAGAGCCATTAATTACCAAACACACATGACTAATTTTGCCCTAGAGCTTCTGTCTCAGCTGTCTCAGGTCATTTGTGATTTGCCTGACTCAGGGAATACAATTTTGTCTGCATCCTTGACTGGAGCCTCCTCTTAAGTAGCCCACCACTCCAAGTGCAGCTGTGATGTTGCAGAGGCGACTGCCAGGGCAACTGCCTCTGGGTCTGTCTTAAGGAGATTCTCCTGGTTAAGACTCCAGCCATTACCAGATGACATTAAAACTAAACTTATGAACGCACCTTTGGACAACTCTGCATTTTTTGGCCCTGCAGCTGCTAACTTATTTAAGTCTTCCAGGAAAAGGGTAAGGAATTGCAGGAATTGAAACTCATCTTTGTTTCCCCAGTGCCCAAGTTTCAAAGGAATTATCCAGCTATTTTTTTTTTTTTTTGCATGTAGACGCTCCCATCCTCCTCCACCTAAAACAAAAAAAGGGTGGTAGAAGGCCTCAGCAGCCTAGGGCTTCCATTGCATCTCCGTCTCAGAAAGCCCTTTCCTGACAGGCCTGGTTCCCTGTGACTGTCTAAACCACCTTGCCCACTTTCTTCTTTCCCAGCGCCTTTCTCTGTCGACCTGGGAAGTGTGACTCAAGACTCCTGGGTTCTCTCGTATCATTCAAAACGGGTACTTTCTGGTATGGGATTCCCTACCTTCCTTCCAGGGCATCCCCAACCACCAACTTCCTTCCTTTCCAGAGGTACTGCTAGACCTGCTGAGACAAGGGACCATTCAGGAGGTTCTTCAAGACCAAAAAGGAAAAGGCTTCTACTCCAGAATGTTCCTAGTGCCCAGAAAAGATGGTCCTTGGAGACCCATTCTGGATCTTTCTCATCTCAACACCTTCTTGAAGGTACCCACCCTTCTGTATGTTGACTCTTCAGACCTTGATGTTCGTGTTTCACTGTTGCAGTCATTACACTTGGGTTATCCTGTTGGCAGGCTACCCTCAGTCGGCCTGAATTCCAAAGTCTGGGTCTGGCGTCGGTTGCTGTCGTCTCTTCCCTGACATCAGTGCACCAGGGGTATAAAAGATGCAGCCGATGCCATTTTCTTCTTTCTTGCCGCGCCGTGCCTGAAGCATATGCATTTCGCAAGTGCCGGTCAGCCGACTCTGAGATTTTTGTGTTCGAATTTCAGATCTGAAGTCTTCATTAAAAGCTAAGTACCCCGTTGGGGAAACTTTTATTCTTGCTCCAGACCGATGTCAGAAAAAGTTAATAATTGTATTTCTTGTGGGAAGCAAATACCTCATAAGGACTTTCATTCTTACTGTATTCCATGCCTAGGCCCTGACCACGACGTTGCTAGTTGTCGGTTTTGTGCTAGATTTAACCAACGCACTATTAAATGTTGGTACGATTTTGCATTACATTATTTTGGCAGAAGATTTAATTATACGATGTCGTCGGACAGCCATCCAACTACCGGAATTCACAAGAAATGCAAAGAAAAAGAAAAGGACAGGTATCCGAGGTCCAAAACCGACGACGAGGCTTCTTCTAAGCCAACAGCAAAAGTCCACAGCAGAGAAACGACAGGCTGCAGCAAACTGTAGTTTGAAGTCTTCTTCTAAGCCAGTCGCCGGTTCTCAGTGAGGCACCTTCGCAGCCCCTGACGCCCGCTACTTTAGACCTGCAGGCCGCTACCAACTCCCACGTGGAGTCGCCTAGGCCGCTGGAGGCTCAAGGTATTGGACCTGCGGAGACTATTCCCTCAGATGGGTCCGGAGCCGTTGAGCAGGCATCTGCTTCTGAGGGTGTTTTCAGACCAACTCAATTATACATTAAAACGACTTCAGCTTCAAAGGTAAAGACTAAAGCACCCTTAAAGACAAAGAAACAAGTACAACAGCCTCATGGACAGGCCTCCATGCCAAAAAAACAGATGCTCAAAATGGCCGAAGACTGAATTACTTTGATTAGGGGTTCCCATCCCCCACGTGATAAAAGGCCTAGGCAAGAGACAGAATATGAATCTTCAGATCAGGTTTCCATTTCATCTGATTCCTCTTCTGATCAGGAATACTCTCTTCCTCCCTATGAGGATTCTGATGCTGACGAATCTATCCCTTCAGCCTCTCCTCCTGAGGATTACTCTTTTGGGGAATCCTTGCATACCATGAGGGAGCATTTCCACTGGGAGAGCCAAGATTTTTCAGAATCTAAGAAAAGGCTCAGAGACTTCCTTTTACTACCACAACACAGGCCCCTAGCTATTCCACCTGTGTTAGACATTGTTGATGTATTTTCAGAGTCCAGTCTGACCCCCGATTCCTTAACCTCCAGCGCCAGTTAAGCCGGACAGGTACTACAGGGTCCCTGACTCTCATAAATTCCTTTTCAAAAACCCTACTGCAGACCCAGAAACTATTTCTCAGGGTCCAAAAGGGGTCAAGGCTTCCGCTGCAAAAAACCCTACCCCCTCTGACAGGGATTCTAGGGCATTGGATAGATGGGGAAAAAAGATTTACACTTTTGCTACCTTGGCTATAAGGGCTTAAAATTGTCAGTTTCATATGCTCAAATATCAGCAATATATTATGTCACTGCTTAAACAGAAAATGATGGCAAATTCTGAATGTGCAGAAAACAAATGCAGGATTTATTGCATGCAGCTGAACAAGTTGGAAAGCATACTTTGCAATGCGGTTTTGATTCTCTGGAGGCCTCCTGCAAAGCCGCTGTTACGGGTTCTGTCATCAGGAGGCATGCTTGGTTAAAGGAACAAAATCTGCCTGATCATGTCAAAGCCAAATTATTACATGCCCCATTACAGCATGATACTTTGTTTGGTGTTAAAGCAGAAGAGGTGTTAAAGAAAATGGAGGACAAAGCTAAATCTAAGCAAACAGTTAAGGATTTCTTACAGGTTCAGCCTCCGAGATTTAGCAGACACTGGCCTACAAAGAATTGGTCCTTTCCAGTGTCAGACAGACCACAAAGGGGCAGATACAGACGCCCAAGAGGCAGATCCCATCCCCAAGGTTCGTACAGGTCTAAACAATGGGGTGCTTCTACCTCCAAAAGTGGAGAAGACAAATCACAGCCATACAGGAAACAATCCCAATGACTTCCCCCTGCCGGCACCAAGCACTTATCTTCTGGCAGCACCTTTAGGGGGAAAACTAGCACTTTTTTCTCAATACTGGCACATAATAACCCACGACAAATGGGTCCTAGACATAGTGTCACAGGGCTACAAGTTTCACTTCCATACCCTGCCAAGGACAAATGGTTGGCCAGACCTGCCAAAACATCAATGGACAGAGGCACAAAAGCAAATCTCATCCCTCATGGACATGAGGGCCATTCAACAAGTACCAGAGCAAGAGCAGGGACAAGGATTTTATTCAAGACTGTTCTTGGTACCAAGAAAGGACAAGACCTGGAGACCAATACTGGACCTATCTATTCTAAATACATTTCTGTATAACTAAATTCAAAATGTTGACTCTACAGCAACTTCTGCCCATGCTGGGCAAGAAGGCTTGGCTTGTGACTTTAGACCTAAAAGAGGTATACCTGCATGTCCCAATCAGACAAGCATGCAGAAGATACCTCAGATTCAAAGTTGTCTCAATGCATTACCAATTCTCTGCACTGCCCTTTGGCTTATCTACTGCGCTCAGGGTCTTCACAAAGTGCCTGGCAGCAGTAATTGCATTCTGCAGACAAAGAGGAATACAAATATATCCTTACTTGGACGACTTCCTCATTCAAGCAGAGAACAAGGACATTCTACTACAGCATCTGGCGTTTGTAAAGAGATTTCTAACAGGCCTAGGGTACACAGTCAACAAAAAGAAATCAAAACTAGTACCCTCTCAAGAGATAATATTCCTGGGTGCAAGCTTAAATACAACTGCCCAGATGGCTTCTCTCACGCTAGACAAACATAGGCAACTGACTACCTATTTCAACGTGTTGGCAACAAAGGCTCAGTTATCTGCAAGAAAAATTCTGCAGGCTTTGGGCTTCATGGCATCCTGCGTTCTACTAATTCCATATGCGAGACTGCATATGAGGAAACTTCAATGGTACCTAAAAAGTGTTTGGATTCAACATTGCCACAGCCTGGAAACAATAATTACCCTCATTCCCTGCCTGCAACAGGAGTTTCATTGGTGGGCGAAGGCTTGTCACCAGAACAAGGGACAGCCATTCACTTTACCCCCAGCCAGGCAGACATTAACAGATGCATCAGATTATGCCTGGGGGGCCCACATGGCAGGAAGATGTATTCAAGGCACATGGTCCGCAAACCAAATGCATCTACATATCAATCAAAAAGAGATGCTAGCTGTTAAGAATGCCCTGACAGCCTTCAAGGACCTACTTCATCCGAGACAACTACTGATAAAGACAGACAACACCACAGTCATGTGGTATATAAACAAGCAGGGAGGCACTCATTCTTACCCCCCTTTGCAGACTAGCCATGACTTTGTGGGACACAACATTGACTTACCAAGTACATCTGCAGGCACAATTCCTGCCAGGAAAGATAAATACTCTGGCAGACGAACTAAGCAGAAACCTTATGGATCCCCACGAGTGGAAATTGGATCCACAAGTCTTCAGCATGATAACAAGGAAATGGGGATGCCCGGATATAGATCTATTTGCCTCTCCTTACAACTACCAACTAAAAAGATTCTTCACAAGGACTTATCACAGACAAGCATGGAAAGTGGACGCCCTATCTTTCAGCTGGAAAAGCTTAGCAGTATATGCCTTTCCTCCACTGCCTCTCCTCCCCAAGGTACTCCTAAAGGTCAGACAAGAGAAGCCAAAGATGATACTGATTGCCCCAGACTGGCCCCGCCAGCACTGGTATACTATCCTAAGGAACTTGTCTCAATGCCCGGCTTGGACCTTGCCTCAAATACCTCATCTACTATCCCAACAAAATAGTCAGATCCTGCACAGCCAACTAAAGACCTTAAATCTGGCAGCATGGCGGATAATGTAGTGATACAAAACGTACCTCTCACTAAAGCTGTAATGGATGTCATTTTGGAGGCCAGAAGGCCTAGTACCAGAAAATCTTGCACTGGAAAATGGAAGAGATTCTGTGCTTGGAACCAGGCACAAGGAATTGACACAGCCGTACCAAATATTCCTCAGATTTTGCATTACTTAACTGAGATGCTGGACAAAGGCCTATCCTTTTCATCAATTAAAATTCATGCCTCTGCCATTTCGGCTCATTACAATACAGAGCCACCAATCTTTTCTCATCCCTTGTTAAGGCAGTACCTCAGAGGAGCCAAAAACTTAAGGCCTGCAAGGAGATCACCAATACCAGCATGGGACCTTAATTATGTTTTGGAAAAACTCACCCTGCCTCCTTTTGAGCCAGCCGCCACAGCTGATATAAAGTTTTTATCTTGGAAAACAGCTCTGCTCCTAGCAATAACCTCTGCAAGACTAGTCTCAGAGCTACAGGCACTCATGGCTGTGGAACCTTTTATCATTTTTTTATCCAGACAGTGTTTCTCTGAGGACAAACCCGACATTTATGCCTAAGGTAGTGTCCAGTGTGGCTCTTAACCAAACTATTCATCTGCCTACTTTTTATCCAAACCCACAGAATAAGGGGGAGAGAATTCTGCATTCTTTGGACATACACAGACAGCTACACTTCTACTTGGACAGAACCAAAGCTTTCAGAAAGACAGAGCAACTACTAGTGGCATATGCTGCAGGATCACAAGGAAAGGCTATCTCAAAGCAAACTATTTCAAAGTGGATAGGCCACTGCATTTGTTTCTGCTATTCACAGCATGGCAAGCCAGTGCCTAAGGGCATTAGGCCACATTCAACCATAGCTGCAGCCACTTCTGCAGCCTTTCTCAGGGAAGTAACAACTAAAGACATTTTAGAGGCTGCTACTTGGACTTCAGTGCATACCTTTACAAAACATTACAATCTGCCTGTTTACTCTAAATCCAGGGCAGGCTTTGCCACTGCAGTTCTGCAGGGCCTCATAGCCGCTCCTAATGCTGTTTAGCTCCAGCCCCCCAACCATAGCTTTGGGACTCAATCCAAATGTAATGACTGCAACAGTGAAACACAAAGAACATAGTACAGTTGTGTACACTTACCATAAATGTAGATGTTCGAGTGTATTCACTGTTGCAGTCCAGGTTACCCACCTGCCATCCCCCTTATTTTTGCTGGAACTTATCTTTACTTTTCTAATCTATACAACCTAGGTGGTGTATTTGCTTATAGATGAAGGTAAAGCTTATTTCTGGTGCATGTATGTTTTATTTACATAAATTTAGCCTACCCTTTTGGGGGCACCTGACATCTGGGGCAAGAAAAACTGAATAAAATGGCGTCTGCTGCATCTTTTATACCCCTGACGACCTGACGTCAGGGAAGAGGCGACAGCAACCGACGCAGGACCCAAGACTTTGGAATTCAGGCCGACTGAGGGCAGCCTGCCAGCAGGATAACCCAAATGTAATGACTGCAACAGTGAATACACTCGAACATCTACATTTATGGTAAGTGTACACAACTGTACTTTCCTGTTTGAGCCCCTGTTCTGTTCTACTACATGTTTTCTATCAGTATATTTTTCAAACGGATCTTAAGAGACAGCAAATTCGATCTGAGGTAAAGCAGGGATCCAGGACATTATGGGTAATGGGACGAGATAGAGAGTTGGATCCTAGACTTTAAAAAATTGTCCGAGTCTGATCCGAGGATCGGATCTGAAACCCATATGTTGAGGAAGAATGAAAATGGACAACATGGATGCATACATAGTTTTGGTAAGTACATAACATAAATTTTATATCCTTCTTTTTTTTTTTTTTTTTTTTGTGGGTTTTCTGTGTGTAGTTAACCTTTTCCTCTTCCTTCCTTTGCCCTTTTACAGACTGTTCTTAACGTTTAAACCTTTTTCTGTAATATTTTAAACTCCTGTTTTATTTGGGCCTTTCTGCCCTTATGAGGGTATTCTATGAGTTACCCTGTTGGTATTTTTTTTTCTTTCTACCCAACCTTATGGTACTTTTGAAATATCTTTATTGGTATTTATTTTATATATTAAAAAAACTATCTTCGTTCTGTCTGTTGTTTTGATATGGCTGACAAGCCTACATGCTTCCTGTAGGCTTGTCAGCCATATCAAATTCCTGTTTTCAAGCCTTTGTATCATAGTCATGTGCATTCCCCCAGGCAACAATGCTCCTATTCTAGAAGACATTCTTGCCTAGGCAACCAACAACATAAAAAATGAAACTATCATCCTCGATGACGTTAATATTAACTGGCTAGGTATCTCCAATAATAGCCCCTCTACTGATATCAACCTTCACATTTATACTCAGCTAATTTCTGATATAACCAGACATGACAGTAAGAATAACAAAGGTTCAGTCATAGATTGGATCATGATTTCTGACCCAGATAAAATCTCCACCTCCGGCACATTCCCAAATAGTATTAGTGACCACTCTCCAGCATTTATAATATGTAAGCCCACCTCCATACCAAACATACACCAATATCGTTATACCAGAGATCTATCCCACTTCTCCCCAAATACCTTCAATGACATCCTGCAGAACACTAGCTGGAGTCCACTAAAATTTCTCCCACTCAGTGAAGCTGTAGAACTCTTTAATTCTATATTTCTTAGAATCCTAAATAGTCTTGCCCCTCCGGCTAAAAATAATCAAGGCAAAACATGCCAGCTGACTTGCCAAGTCCACATAGCAAGTTTTGTCCTCAAGGGACAAAGCCTGGAATGCCTGGCAGAAAAACAAAACTTTTTCTAACCGTACACAATATAAACAACTTCGCAGTCAGGCTAAATATTTAGTTGTCAAAAACAAAAAAGAATACTTCCAAGCTATCCAAGACCAGCATAAACAAAACCCCAAGAAATTCTGGGGAGCAATCAACTCCCTTCTCCATCCAGGAACTCACAACAATCCATGCCCAAACCTAGAAAAAACACCCTCTGAGTTAGCCTCACTCTTTAACACATATGTTATTGACACCATCGCTAAACTTACTACCACCTTCCCACCCATCAACACAGATCCACTAGTACCAGCATTAGTACATTCCCCTACAAATCCTCTACCTACTTTCTCACTGTCACCCATACCCACTTCCACCAACCAAAAGCTTCTTTACAAACTAAAACCGTGTACCAACACCCCAGATAAACCTACCTGCAGAAGGGTCTATGTCAGAACAACAAAAAATCAAACTATCGAACGCTGCCATGAACGAATAATCAGGAACTCGAAATTGCTATTGTGGGGGGCTGTACCTCCCACCTCCACCCGCTAAATATATATTCCTCCTTCGAGATCGCACTACAGTGAAGAAAGGGCAAATATTCCGATCTCCACTGTACTGCGATCCCAAAAAAATCAATATTGAATTCCTGATTTTTCGCTCGTGTGAGCGCTGGACATTTTGCTTTTTTGTCGTTCTAAAGTAGACCCCCTGCAGAATAATTGCAACTATCAGCCTCCTCCATTGCATACCCTGTCAGCATTCTCTTCAATAGGTCCATTTAGGAATCATGCATACCTGATATCTGGAAAAAAAAAAAAAATTGTTTTCCCACTTCATAAAGGCGGCAACAACTCCATCTCAAACTTCCACCCTATCGCCATTCATTACCCTTCTCCAAAAAACTAGAAGTCCATTCATACTTGGCTCCTTAATCATCTGGTATAACACCAAATCCTTTCCCCCACTCAACATGACTTTAGGCCTGGACATAACACTGTGACCAGATAGCTTAGTGGTTAAGGTCTTTGCCTCCCATGCACAAGGTACAACATTCTGTCCTGACCTCAGTGCCTGTTTGGAGTTTGCATGTTCTCCCTGTGTCTCCGTGGGGTTTCTCCCATGTCCGAACAACATGCTGAGTGTTTCCATCTCAGACTCACCAATGAATGGAGCTGTGGGCAGCAGCACAGACTCTACATGGTGCCCTATAGGGGAAGAGTTGTACAGACCAATCGCTTTGGGCATCTACTGTGGTACGCAATATCCTCAATGTAGGAGAACACGGATCACAAACTTCAGGCTGTGGCAGGGCTAGCCACTCTGTGTAAAATATGGCTCTAGGTGATTCGGTCATGTTGACTAATGTCGCCAAAAATGGGCATGGGTAGCTACCAGTGATAAGTGGGTTGAGGACCCAGCCTACTCTGACCCACGCCAGGTACCCATGCTAATAACGATGGGAGGGGTATATGTGCGTCTATTGGCCAGTGTTCGCCTGCCATAAAGCTCAGCAGCCCTGGGTCAATAACCTACTGGCTGGCCAGTATCTAGTTGCCTAGCCTGGGTTACCTGGGATAGCTCTGTTGAGCGAAAGCTGGACGTAAAACCAACCAACCTGTCAAACATGAACTGAGAATTGCTACACGTAATGTAGGGTCACTGACAGGGTGCTGTTTGGAAGTGGATAACATGATGATACTGAGGAGGCTGGACATCCTATGTATCCAAGAGACTAGATGGAAGGGCACTGCAGCAAAGCCACTTGGCTTGGGTTCCAGAATCTACTACTCAGGTGGAGGGCAGGCTAGAAATGGTGTAGGAATTGTGGTGAGAGAGAGGCTTCAGAAGGCAGTAAGGGATATCATCAGAATTAATGACAGACTCATGGCAGTCAGACTCCAGTGTATTGATAGAGCATTACTTATGATCTCAGCCTATGCCCCACAGCGGGGTTGTGATAGTGAGGAAAAGAGTGCATTCAGACAGCAGTTGCAGGACCTACTAGATAAAGCAGGACAAGTGACAAGTGGAGTACCTCAGGGTTCAGTCCTGGGGACTGCTGCTGTTTGGCGTCTACTTCTCTGAAGTACATGCCAACACTAAGGGACTCTAGCTAACAAAGTTCGCAGATGACTGCAAACTGGGAGCCATTATTGAATCCCCAGATGATGTGGATATTCTACAAAAGGGCGTTACAGAAACAGATGCTTGGTGCCAGAGCCATGGGCTCAAGCTTAATGCCAAGAAATGTATAGTTATCCCCTTTGGGAAAAACCATGTACCCATGAATTTACCACATAGGTGGCAGTACACTAAACACCATAAGTGTGATGAGAGACTTAGGGACACAGGTAGACAGTGGTCTCACCTTCGATAACCACATTGCCACAACAGTCAGGAAGTCCTTCTTTGTGGCGCACCTCATCACTAAGGGCTTTTCATCCAGAAAAAAGGAGGTCATTGTCCCACTGTACTCATCCCTGATTAGACCCATTATAGAGTACAATGCCCCGTTTGGTGTGTACCTCACAAGACATCTGCAACAGCTGTAAAGGCTGCAGAAATACCTCACTAAAAGAATCACAGGCCTAAAGCAGATGCCCTGTGCTGACCGTCTAAAGAAACTCCAGCTATACTCTGCGGCATATCGTCTGTTCAGAGGCGATCTTTGCTTAACATACAAGCCCATGTCAAACCGTGAGATGTTGGACATGCTCCACTTAAAGAAATCCCAATCCCTCAGCACCACACACTCCAGGGATCTAAACCTTGTCATCACAATGAACAAAACATGCTGGGGGGATAGATTCCTGACCCAGAGACTCCCCATACTCTGGAATAGTCTGCCGATACATGTCAAGCAGAGTGCCTCCTTGGCCCTTTTCAAAAGGAACCTTGACAATTGGTTGGGAGATAGGAAATTCACCCCAGGGATCACATCAGTCGTCCTGCTAGACAGGGGTCCAGGGAAGCAAATATTGTGGGAAGAAATATCCAGGGAGTTCTTATGGCTAGGCTTGTATAGGCCCTAGGGCCGATAGCCTAGTACCAACCTATGAATTGGTGTTGGTAATGGATGACTTGAATGAACATATCGGGACAGACAGAACAGGCTATGAGGATTGCCTGGGCCCACATGGGTGGGGCAACAGGAATAAAGAAGGAGAAGCCATTCTAGACTTCTGTCTGGCAAATGGCTTGATAGTAGCCAACACATGGTTCAGAAAGAGAGTCACAAGATCACATACAACAGTAGTCAACATGCAACTCGGGTAGACTTCCTCCTAGTAAGGAAAAGGCACCAGGGTAGAATCCATGATTGCAAAGTCATCCCTAGTGAAACAGTCGGCCCACAGCATAAACCACTGGTTGCCAAAATTAGCTGCAAGCAGTGGTCAGAGAAGGCTCTAAGGTCAACAGAGACCAGGCTGAAGACCTGGAATTTAACAGGAGAGAAAGTACAACAGTTCAAGGAATTACTCAGGGCTCTAGCACCCCAAGAAGAGGAGGAGATAGGTGGAGTTGAAGAAGAATGGCAGCACCTAAAAACAGCATGTGCTAGAACTACAGAAAAGATATGTGGCCGAGCCAGGCATGAAAATAAGGTACATACAGAAGTCCAGGAAGTCATCAAAAGAAAGGAGTGCAGGAAGAAGTGGGAGACAGAAAAGACTGACCAGGCTAGGAAGGACTACTGGTTGGCTAACAAAGAAGCTAAGAAAAAGTTGCAGTAGCAAAGAATAGGGCATCAGAGGCACTGTACTGACTTCTGGAAAGTGATTCAGTAAAGGGTACAAAGAAACTATATCAGGTTGCAAGGCAAAGAAAGATAAAGAAGATAGTCAGACACCCTTCATAAGGGATGCCAGCAACAACCTGCTCACCAGTCCACAGGACATCAAAGGCAGATGTAAGGAGTATTTCCTGCAGCTTCTGAATGAAGAAAACCCCACAGAAAAGCTGTACTGCCCCAGAAACAGCCTACAATGAGAGAAGAAGAGGAGCCCACCCTAGAAGAAGTAAGAACAGCACTAAGAAAGATGAAGTCAGGGAAAGCAGCAGGCTCAGATGAGGTCACAGCAGATATGATAAAGATGTTGGGTGAGATAGGGGAAAAATGTTTCCTGAGGGTACTAATAGCAGTGTGGAGAGAAAGGTGTATCCCAGATGACTGGAGAAGAAGCATACTCATGCCAGTGTACAAGAACAAAGGGGACATCCACAAGTGAGGGCAGTACAGAGGCATCAAACTCCTATCACACTGCATGAAAGTTGTGGAGAGGGTGATTGATAAACAGATATGCAGAGTAGTAGAATGTAAGATGGGAGATGAGCAGTTTGGATTCAGATCAGGATGCAGCACAATTGACCCAATATTTGCATTGAGTCAGATACTTGAGAAGAAGCTAGAGATGAGGAGAGAGTCCAACTGGGCATTCCTAGACTTGGAGAAAGCATATGACAAGGTCTCAAGAAAGCTGATCTGGGCAGTACTGCGGTGGTTTGAAGTCCCAGAAACATTGTTAGAATTAGTGCAGGCCTTGTACAAGGACCCAATCACTCAAGTACAAACAGTGTTCGGCCTCACAGAGGGGTTCCCAGTGGGAGTGGGTGTACATCAGGGTTCAGCTCTGAGCCCACTACTGTTCATACTGGTGATGGACTACATTACCAAACAGGTTGGAGGGGATGGATCAACAAAGCTGCTGTATGCAGACGATGTGGCATTACAGGCAGACCGAGCTAGAACTTCAGCAAAGGATAGGAGAATGGAATGCAAATCTGATGGCACACGGGATGAAACTAAGCACAGATAAGATGGTGGTCATAGCAGCAAATTGGGGAAATCAGAAGAAGCTGAGAATAGAGATAGAAGGGAAGATAGTGCAACAGGTAAACAGCGTCAGGTATCTGAGAGGGGTAGTTGAGGAGAAGGGTAGTCTGAATGAAGAGGTCAAAGCTAGAATCAGAGGGGCTGCAGCCAACTGGCATAGAGTATCAGGTGTAGTCTGTGACAGAAGCATGCCAATGAAGCTGAAAAATAAGGTATACAAGACAGTGGTGCAAACAGTACTATTGTATGGTCAGGAACCTGGGCAATAAAGGCAGAACAGTTGAAGAAGCTAGAGGTGATGGAAATTAAGTGCCTGAGAAGGGTGATAGGATGCAAACTGTGGTACAGACAAAGAAATGAGGAAATAAATACAGAAGAAATGAGGAAGATTTGGGACAGACAGGAAGAAGGTAAGAGGAAGCAAGGACATCCAGCAAAGAGGTGGATGGATTGTGTGAAAGAAGATCTGCGACATTCAGGCATGAGTGTTGAAGAAGGCAGGAGTGTGGCACTGAATCGAGAGAGTTGGCGACAGTTAACACAATACCTCAACCCCATGTAGAAAAATGGGAAAAAGGGGGCTGATGATGACAGCAGTAACACTGCCCTCATTTCCTTCTTGGATACAGAAAAGAGAGCTCGAGATGATGGCACCTTAGTCTCTGCACTCTTCCTAAATCTATCAAAGGCATTCAACACAGTTTCCCACTATCTTCTGCTTATAAACTCTCCAACCTTGGCCTCTCTCCCCCTACTTTACATTGGTTTACTAACTGTCTCAGCAGTTGGCAGCAATCTACTATATGGCAGCACTCTTCTTCCCCTTTATCAGTACAAATACAGGTGTACCCCAGGGTTCAATTCTGGGTCCCCTTTTATTCAGTATATTTGTCAATAACTTTCACACCACTCTTACCCACAGTACTGTTATCTAATATGCAGATGACTTTACTATTATCTGCTCTTCTAAATCTGTCAGTGCACTACAGCAATCTTACCCAAGAAGCAACCGAAACCTGGATGTCTCCGAACCATCACGCCCTCAACCCCAGTAAAACAAATCTCTTAATATTTACCTCCACAAAATCTAACCCTGTTGACAAGTCACTATTCTCTGTCCATTCCCAAAACAACACTATCATTGAAGTTGTCCCTAGTACCAAATTGCTTGGTGTCATCATTGATGATAAATTAACTTTTGACCTTCACATCTACAGCAACATCAAAAATTTGAAAGCTAGGAGTCCTTTAGAGGCACAACTATTTTCTTGGCCTGTCTGCTAAAAAGGCCCTTGCCTCATCTTTCCTGTAACCAACTTTTTTATATGGCGGCCCGATCCTCAACAGTCTATAGTCCAACTTGAAAACAAAACTAGACTCATGCTACAACAGTCACCAGATTTGTTACAAATGCAAAACTTTCCACCCACCACTGCTCCTCTGTACATCAACTAAACTGACTAGAATCCCCTCACTGTCTCACTTATCTACAATTAACTACTGCCCATAAACCTATCTACTGCTCGGCAACTTGCCCTTCCCTCTCCTGCATACTCGCCATGTACCATCCTAATCGACACCTCAGGTCTGAAAACAAAATGTTATTGACTGTCGAGAAACCTAAGCTCTCAGCCGGCCAAATGTATTCTTTTACTGTCTCTAAGCTATGGAAAATCTCCCTCCTTCACTTAGAACTATCAGCAATCCTGCTTCCTTTAAAAAATCCCTCAGACTGCATTTCTCCTCTCACTACCTATGCACCTCCACCCCAACAAATAACCTCAGTACCTGACTTCTCTCACTGGAGTCTCACTCTTCTCCATTTAAATACTGGTATTTCCTCTCCTTCTCTCTACCATCTGTACTCCTCCTGCTGTCACTTTAGCCCATTTGTCTCCTGTTCTCAGCCTGAAGTTAATTCTCCTTTGCTAAAAAGTTCTGCATATACATTTATACTTGTGTGTTTGAATGTATTCTATTTTTACTTCTATATTTATACCATGACTGTAAACAATTTCACTGTTATTTTCATTTATGCTCGACATACTTTGTACTGTGTAGTTAACATTTCTTTGTATGTAACTAATGTGGAGCTTTTCTCCCCGGGCCTACACTGAAAATGAGCTCATTCCAGGCCCAGTAGACTTTCCCGGTTAACAAATGCAAGCAATAAATAAATAAATACTTTAAGAAATGCATTTCTTTGGGCATAATATCCTAATTCTTTTGCCCACATAGTGTGTTTATTGTTTGGGTGCTGCCCAAGTAGAAGTTGACTGCTCCATTTGTTCAGGATTCAACTCTAGTGAGCTGAGTAACAGGAGAAATAGGTTGGTATTAAAAGGCTTAGGTTGTTTCTGTAAGGAGCAGTAGTCACGTTTTAAGTAAAATTCTTATATGTGATGTGTTTAGGAGCAGCGCATCTGAACTCTAATTGTGATATCTTGCTGCTTTCAGGCCCAGAGCTCTGTCCAATGGGCATAACCTCATTCTCAAGGGCCTTCTCCCTCTAGATCTGGCACATTCTAAGACCAAGAAGCTGATGGGGAAATCTTAGAAGCAGGAGGAGTTGGAACAGAAAAAACAGCTGGAAGCTTAGTCTTCAATTTCGACATTGAAGATGCTTAGATTAGAGGTCGCCCTGGCCAAAACACCAATGTACACACCTCCTCTGGATCCAGAATCTTTTCCATTCACCATCCAGGATTTTCTTAAGGGGGTACCGAAGCCTATTTCCAGGCTTGCATCCACCTTATCTGCTAAGTCATTCAGGTTGTGTTACAGCACTTCCAAGGTGGATTTGGATCATTTACAGCAGAATTTCCTTTGTACCCTTATCAAAATGGGGGACATTGCGACTCTATTGGCTCCTAAGCCGATTGGATCTGTACACTTCACTACAATGCAGGCACCCTCACTGGTCTGCCCTATGACTTTGGCTTTCTCAGACCTGTTTGGTCAGTCAGGTCCTGTGGCTCCAGAGTCAAGGAGCCATGTATCCACAACTGTCTGAGTGTTGGATTTGACCTTTCACTCACAGTTTCCTCTGGATTCGATTGAGCCGAGATGGGTAGATGGCTCTGTTGGTACTGTCAGAGACTTCAACTTTGGATACTTCGATGCTGATCCCCTCTTCAGAACTGTCCACGTGGTCAGATCTGAGGAATCAAGCAAAGTCTTTGGTTCTCTCCCCATTAAGATAGGGGGTTGGCATAATGGTTAAGGTGTTTACCTCACTCACACAAGTTACAGGGCTTGATTCTCACTGAGGAAAATTGGCGAGGCCTAAAAAGTACAGCTAGCCTAGTATTTGGGAGGTTGGCGTAACTGTTAAGATATTTGCCTTACGGACACAATGTGCAGGGTTTGATTCCCACATGGGTTAATTGGCTAGACTTAAAATGGCCCAGAAGGACAGTTAGCCTAGTACTAATCTATGAACCTGTTAAGGGATTGGATCCCACTGATGTCAGGATCAACTTTCAGAGTGCTGGGGCAAATCATATTGCTCATAGTGCAGACTCGCAGGAAACTCCAACATCAGGTCCTCCCCATGACCATGTTTCTTTGCATTTGCCTCTACAGCAGGCATCTGGGCAGTTTTGTCCTTTTGGCCTCAAATGTTCTGCGTTACGGCAGCAATAACCCTTCAAGGACTCAGTTTCATTCTCCCTTGAGTCACTGAAAAAGACGGCGTGCAAGATGAAGCACATAGACTCACCAGAAGAGTTTGTTGCTTCAGACATGGATTCAGATGATAATTTTCTCCACAATCCCTTCCCAAGGATGTGTCCTTTGAAATACTGTAGCACTTGAGGCAAAGGGAACCCTGGCCAACTGAACCTCCTCAGGACACAGCAGTTGTGTTTGAGGCTTAAGGGGCAACCCTTTACACTTAATAGGTGGTCCCTCCAGTTAAAAGAATGGTTGAACTAGCAGTAAATAAAATTTGGAAGGAAACTGACACTTGTGGAGGTAGTCCACAGGAAGCCTGATAAAATACTAAGCCCTCTTAAAGACAAACCCCTGTGGGCCAAAACTTCTCCAGTGAATTCTGTAATTATTGCAGTGGCCATCAGAAAAGAGTGATCAGAGTACTCTTCCATCCATCCACCCAGTAAGGAATCTTGAGCTGTGAATAGACTTGGGAAGCAAGAGTATGCATCTGGAACCTTCTCTGTTAGGGCTATGAACTACTCTGCCCATATGACTAGATTCCAGAAGGACCTGGCACAGCAGGCTAGGCCCATTCCGAAGAACCCCATCACAATGTAGACACAGACACAGTGCAGGCTGATGTTCTTCATGTTTCACTGTTGCAGTCATTAGTTAATCACTGTATATTAACCAGATCAGACAATAGTAGTAGAAGTAGCGAACTTAAACTCATCTTAAGTCAAAAAAATAAAATAAAAAATATATAATTGTACAGAATTACTAAGTATTCGAAAGTAATCCAAGCAAGGCAGGCAGCCGGTTTCCAGTTGAAAATCCTTTATTAAGTACACAGACAAGCGATCCAAGTAAAACAAAGAGTAATAGTTTCCTCACAAGCTTTCTAAATGTATATATAAGTTTGTGTCGTGGGTTGTTTTGGGACTTCGGGGATACCACGGAGATTACTTGTTTTTTTTTTTTGTTTTTTTTTTTCCCATGACCGGTATTACTAACGTTTCCATGTAGTTTCTTCAGACATGGCAAATGGAGCAGCTAGGTCAGCTGAAGCAGGTATTGCTATGAGGTGCCATGCTCTGCTGCACCTATTTAATGGAATCACCTTGTTAGACAAAACAAAGAACACACAAGATGTCTGAGCAAGATGCTGTCTGCAGTGAGAGTAAAATTTGAGCCACTACAGCACACTTTCAATAGGAACCAAAGAGATGCTAGATCATTCTGGTTTTGCATGTCCTGCCATCAGTATAGTTCTGCTTCTGATAGGGGAGGCCTTGGCAGAGGTGTTGACTTCAATGGACCCAGGCCCAGAGGCCAAGGAGTCCTGTCTTCGACAGGGACTTAAAAATCCCTGAAGGGTTTCCCAACTGTCCCACTCTGGAACACGTATCCCTCTATCCTCACTTGCAGTTCACCATCACCTGAGAAAAATGGGTAAGAAGGATAAGATTCAGAAGCTATTACATTCCTTGTTTGGAAATTCACCCTTTCCCATCCCTTCTGTTGCAGGATGTTCCACCCAGTTATGCCAAGGCCTCTGTCAGAGTTTTTTTGTCTGCTACAAAAGAGAGCCACCCAAAAGGTCCCATCAGACCAGCGCAGGTCATGATTCTATTCAAGCTTCTTTTTGTTTCCAAATAAAACAAAGGTCCTCGGACCCATTGTAGCTCTCATTCTTTTAAACACTTGCATCAAAAAGACCCACTTTTGCATGGTCACATTGCAGTTGATTTTTCCGTGCTTGGGTTTGCTCAATAGATTTTTGGGATGCTTACCTTCACATAAAGATTCAGGAGTCGTCTAAGGAGATTTCATTGCTTCTGTCTGGGACATTACCATTTTAGAGCCCTGCCATTAGGTCTCACCACAGCTTCCAGAGTGTTCACTAAATGTGTGGCAGTAGTCACAACTCACCCCTGTCTTCAGGGATACAAAATTTACCTGTATCTAGACGAGTGGCTCCTGGCTGCCACATTTGAAGAGTCCATCCTTCAAACAAGAGAGACTCATCTCCAAATGTTCATCGTGTTACACTGCTGCAGTCATCACACTTGGGTTATCCTGCCGTCAGGCGGTCCCGCAGTCAACCAGAGTTCCAAAGTCTTGGTCCGGTGTCGGTTGCTGTCGCTTCTTCCGTGACGTCAGTGCGCCAGGGGTATATAAGATGCATCCGATGCCATTTTCTTAAGTCTTTCTTGCCGCGCGGTGCCCAAAGCAGAAGCAGTTCGCAAGTGCCAGTCAGCCGACTCCTGAGATTTTCGAAGTCGAATTTCAGATCCAAAGTCTTCAATAAAGCTAAGTACCCCGTTGGGGAAACTTTTTTCTTGCCTCAGACCGTTGTCAGAAAAAGTTAATAATTGTATTTCTTGTGGAAAGCAAATACCTCATAAGGACTTCCACTCTTACTGTATTCCATGCCTAGGCCCTGATCACGACGTCACTAGTTGTCGGTTTTGTGATAGATTTAAAAAACGTACTATAAAAAGGCGTTTTGATTTTGCTTTGCACTACTTTGGCCGAAGGTTCAGTTATACTATGCCGTCGGTTCAACCGACGACCACAATACTGAAAAAACGCAAGGACAAATAAACGACAGACATCCGAGGCCCAAAACCGACGACGAAACCACTTCTAGGCCAGTCGCCAGTTTGCCGGTGCTCAGTGAGGCGCTTTCGCAGCCCCTGACACCCGCTACCTCTGAGCCACAGGCCGCCTCCGACTCCCACGTGGAGACATCTAGGCCTCTGGATACTCAAGGTATTGGGCCTACGGAAACAAATCCCTCAGATGGGTCCGGAGCCGCTGAGCAGGCATCTGCTTCTGATGGTGTTTTCAGACCTTCACATCTTGCCATTAAAACAACAGCCAAGACAAAAGTACCACTAAAGACAAAGAAACAAGTACAGCATTCTTCTGAACAATCCAACATGCCTAAGAAACAGATGCTTAAAATGGCCGAAGACCTCATTACTCTAATCAGGGGTTCCCATCCCCCTCCTGAGAAAAGGCCTAGGCAGGATACAGACTATGATTCCTCTGATCAGGTTTCCATTTCCTCTGATTCCTCTTCAGACCAGGGGTACTCTATTCCCCTCATGAGGACACTGATGCTGAAGAATCTATCCCTTCAGCCTCTCCTCCGGAGGATTACTCTTTTGGGGAAACTTTACATACCATGAGGGAGCATTTCCATTGGGAAAGTCAGGATTACTCAGAATCTAAGAAAAGGCTCAGAGATTTCCTTTTACTGCTTCAGCACAGGCCCCTGGCTATTCTGCCTGTGCTAGATATTGTGGATGATGTGTTCTCTGAATCCAGCTTATCTCCTGATTCTTTGCCCCCTGCTCCAGCCAAGCCAGATAGGTACTACAGAGTCCCTGACTCTCACAAGTTTCTTTATAAAAATCCTTCAGCTGATCCAGAAACTATTTCCCAGGGTCCAAAAGGGGTTAAGGCTTCCATTGCAAAAAATCCAGTACCCTCTGACAGAGATTCCAGAGCTCTGGATAGATGGGGGAAGAAAGTATACACTTCTGCAACCTTAGCAGTTAGAGCTTTAAATTGCCAGTTTCACATGCTTTAGTACTAGCAATATTTAATGGCTCAGTTAAAACAGAAAATGCTTGCAAGCTCAGAAGCTCCTGATTGTAAAGAAATGCAGGATTTGTTGCATGCAATTGAACAGGTGGGAAAACATACTCTGCAATGTGGTTTTGATTCTCTTGAGGCCTCTTGTAGAGCCGCAGTTACAGGTTCAGTGATTCGAAGGCATGCTTGGTTAAAAGAACAGAGTCTACCTGATCATGTTAAGGCAAAATTATTGGATGCTCCTTTACAGCATGATACCTTGTTTGGTGTTAAGGCAGAAGAGGTGTTAAAGAAAATGGAGGATAAAGCTAAATCTATGCAAACAGTGAAGGAATTCTTACAGGTACAGCCACCTTGCTTTAGCAGAAATTGGCCTACAAATAATTGGTCCATTCCAGTGTCAGACAGGCCACAGAGAGGCAGATACAGACGCCCAAGAGGCAGATCTCAACCCCAAGGTTCAAACAGACAAAGACAGTGGGGCACCTCAACCCCAAAAGGAGGTGAGGACAAGTCTCAACCTTACAGGAAACAGTCACAATGACTTTCCCCTTCATACGCCAAGCACTTCCCTTTTGGAAGCCCCATTGGGGGGAAAACTAGCACTTTTTTATCAAAACTGGCAAGCAATCACCCAAGACAAATGGGCTCTGAATATTGTGTCTCAAGGTTACAGGTTCCACTTTCATACTTTACCAAGGCTAAAAAGAATGCCAGACCTGCCACAAAATCAATGGGCAGAGGCACAAAAGCAAATTTCAGCCCTCATGGACATGAGAGCTATTCAAAAAGTACCACAGCAAGAACAAGGACAAGGATTTTACTCAAGACTCTTCCTGGTTCCCAGAAAGGACAAGGCCTGGAGGCCCATACTAGACCTTTCAATTCTAAATACTTACCTGGATATTCCGAAATTCAAAATGTTGACTCTACAGCAGCTTCTTCCCATGCTGGGCAAGAACGCTTGGCTTGTTACTCTGGACCTCAGAGGCATACCTGCATGTCCCTATCAGACAACATTGCAGAAGATACCTCAGATTCAAAGCTGGTTCAATGCACTACCAATTCTCTGCACTGCCCTTTGACTTATCTACTGCGCCCAGGGTCTTCACAAAGTGCCTGGCACCAGTAGTTGCTTTTTGCAGACGAAAAGGAATTCAAATATATCCATACCTGGACGATTGCCTCATTCAAGCAGAGACAAAGGACATCCTTCTACAGCATCTGGCATTTGTAAAAAGGTTGCTAACTTCTCTAGGGTACACAGTAAACGAAAAGAAGTCAGAACTAGTGCCCTCACAACAGATTACATTCCTGGGTGCTAGCTTAAATACAACGGCCCAGATGGCTTACCTCACGCCAGACAAACAAGTTCAGCTAATTCAATATTTTCAATTACTGGCAAAAAAGTCCCATCTCCCTGCAAGAAAAATTCTGCAGGCCCTGGGATTCATGGCATCCTGCATACTACTAGTACCATATGCCAGACTGCATATGAGGAAAATACAGTGGTACCTAAAAAGTGTTTGGACTCAGCACTCTCATAGTTTAGAAGCAGTAATACCAATGATTCCCTGCCTACAACAGGAGTTTCGATGGTGGGCACAGGCATATCACCTAAACAAGGGTCAGCCTTTCACCCTACCCACAGCCAGGCAAACTCTAACAACAGATGCTTCGGATTACGCCTGGGGAGCACACATGGCAGGAAAATGCATTCAGGGCAAGTGGACCACAGACCAGATGCATCTACACATCAGTTAAAAAGAGATGTTGGCTGTTCAGAATGCCCTAACAGCTTTCAAGGACCTTCTGCATCCAGAACAATTATTATTAAAGACAGACAACACCACAGTAATGTGGTACATAAACAAGCAAGGGGGCACTCATTCTTACCCCCTATGCAGGCAAGCCATGACCTTGTGGAACACAGCTCTAACGTACCAAGTACACCTACAAGCACAATTCCTGCCAGGAAAGAAAAATACTCTAGCAGATGATCAAAGCAGAAATATCATGGACCCTCACGAATGGAAATTGAATCCACAAATCTTCAGCATGGTAACGCAAAAATGGGGATGCCCAGACATAGATCTTTTTGCCTCCCCACTGAATTGCCAACTACAAAAATTCTGCACAAGGACTTATCACAAACAAGCATGGAAAGTGGATGCTCCTTTGTTCAGCTGGAAAAGCCTAAAAGTTTATGCATTCCCGCCTCTGCCTCTCCTTTCAAAGGTACTCTTAAAAGCCAGACAAGACAAACCACAGATGATCCTGATTGCTCCAGACTGGCCACGCCAGTACTGGTACCCTCTCTTAAGGAACCTAGCTCAAGGCCCACCATGGATTTTGCCTCAAATTCCACACCTTCTGACTCAACAAAACAATCAGATCCTGCACGGTCAGCTCAAAACCCTAAACCTGGCTGCATGGCAGATTCATTAGTCAAACAGGCAACACCTCTCTCTATAGCGGTTATGGATGCCATTTTGGAGGCCAGGAGGCCTAGCACCAGGAAAGCATACTCAGAAAAATGGAAGAGATTCTGCGCCTGGAACCAGGCTCAAAGCCTTGACCCTCTTGTTCCAAATATTCCTCAGATTTTACAATACTTAACTGAGATGCTGGACAGAAGCCTGTCCTCATTGCAAAGGGAGAATGGTCCAAGGTACATGGTCTGAATCAGATGCTTGTCTTCATATTAGTGTCCTAGAAATGAGGGCAGCCCTCCTTTTGTTACAGAAATTTCAGGACTGTTTTCCTCTACATGTGATAAACATTCAGACAGAAGACTTGACAGTAGTTTTGTATACAAGTAAGCAAGAGAGGAACCAGATCACATCTGCTCTGCTGCAAAGCCATGAGGGTGTGGCAGTGGGTGATGACTTGTCACCGGTTTCTGGCAGAAACACACATCCCTTTGAGGCCCCACAGCCTTGTGGACAGGTTAAGCAGAATTCCTCTTCCTCATGAATGGTCCTTAAATCCAGCGGTGGCAAAACAGATTTTCATGTATTGGGGCAAACTGTGCTGCGATCTGTTTGCAGCCCTGCAGGACACAAAGTCCAGTAGGTATTTTACCATCATCCTTGTGGAGATAACTCCCAGGAAAACTCTAACCAGTCATTGGCTCCTAGGGCTTCTTTATGCTTATCCTCTTCCCCTCACGAGCAAGTTCATACAGAAAATTATTCAGTGCAAGGCACAATCATCCTCAGTGCCCCTTATTAGCCCGGGTAGATTTGTAGATTTGATTCCAAATCTGCTAGCTTAACCATCTGGAGACCCATGTATAGATCTTCCCAACCTCAGATTAACTGCATGGTTTCTGCAGTTACATTGATGGCATGGAACAGATCCCTCTCTCTAGAAGTTTTACAAGCTATTTCTGCTTCACATAAATCGTCTAGTAGGAATTGAACCCATTCTCATGGAGTGGGCTCCATTACAACATCTGTAGCAGATATTCTCTGATTTTTCTTTTTTTCTTCCCTCTTAGTAGCAGGCTCTAGTTTTTCTACCATCAAGGTACAGCTGTCATTTATCTCCTCTTTCCATGTAGGCTTTGAAGACATTTCTTAACCTTCTGTAAGTTGTGCCAAGTCTTTCTGAAGTGCGTTTTTCTCTTCTCATTCCCTCCAGTACAGCTTTTTTGAATAGGTACCTTTAACTCCCAGTGGGTGTTGCTTGAGCCTTTAAATAGTGAACTTATCACCTTGCAGTTTAGCCCTTTTGAATATGTACCTTTAACTCCCAGTAGGTGTTGCTTGAGCCTTTAAATAATTAACTTATCACCTTGCAGTTCTAACTTCTAACAGAAACTCATTGACAGAGGTTAAATATCAATACAGTTGTATTTGCCATCATGTATGCTTCAAGATAAAATACTTTGATACCTTGTATGTAGCATGGGATTGGAATTATTAATTCAAACATGAACAAGCAATATTGATGCCTTGAGGCGCAGTCGGAGGTGACTGCAGAAATGCCTGCAGGAGCACTCAGGTGTGATGAGTTAAAACCTCCTATTAAGGATTCAACTCCTCCATGGGGCTTGAATTTTGTGCTGGAAACCTTATCCAAACCTCTCTTTGGACTAGCAAAGTTAGTAGATTTTAAATTCTTGTCATGGAAGACAATTCATTTAGTGGCAATCACATCAGCTAAAAGGGTCTTGGAGCTTCATGCCTTGTCTTCGGTTTCTCCATGTATATTTTTTCATAAAGATAAGGTTGCTCTCGGAACTAACCTTTCTTTCATTTCTTCCAAAGGTAGCCTCTGAGAGCCGCTTTTCCCAAACTTTTCACCTTACAATGTTTTTTTTTCCAAATTACAAAATAGTGGGGGATATATCCTACAAACATTGGATGTTCATAGACCATTATGTTTTTATCTATATAGGACAGCCATTTTAGGAAAGACTAACAGTTATTTGTTTTCTTTGCACAAAACAGGCTGAGCAAGAGAGTTTTTTTTAATTTTTCTGTCACACTGAATGTCTGATTGTATCTCCATTATCTATACCTCCAAAAATAAGTCATTGCCAGGCAAGCCCAAAGCCCACTCTACTAGACTAGTATCTTCTTCAGCAGCCTTTTTCAGGTCATTTTCCTTGGATATGAGATATGTCAAGAGGTAACTTAGTGTTCATCTTATACCTTTGTCAACCATTACAAATTAGACATTACTTCTAGGGCCCGGGCTTCCTTTGGGTTATCCATCCTGAAAGGTCTGCTGTCTTGAGGCCACCCAGAAGTCAGGTAGCTGAGGATTCTGACCCATACATCTGATCGGACAGACTGAATGAATAGGATATGAATCTTATGCATATGCCACAAAAATTGATTCTTTCATTTCAATCCATTCAGTATGACAATCCATCTTCTTTCCCTATGCCTTGATGTCTGTTGGGCAGCTTTATTCTTGAGTCAAAAGGCAGTACAGATAGGTACCAAATGGGCACCAAACTTAATTTGAGTTAGTTGGGGTGGGGGAGCAAGGCATTTTGGGGAAAAATAATTTTGGAAGAGGTCAAGGCTGCTGGAGCACTAGGCTGGCCTGATCTGAAACGAGGACCCATGTGTTATTCCAGGCTGACCAATATAAAAGAATCTATTGTTATGATAAGTACATGACTTTTATTTAATTCCAGTTCTATTTCTGATAAGGATGGGAAGATTAAGTACTAGCCAGATCTGATCCAAGAAGGGGTTCAAGGACCTATAAGGTATTCCAGTCTGTCCAATATAAAATGATCTATTGTTATGGGAAGTACACAACTTTTAAGTCCAGTTCTGTTTTTGATAAGGATTGGACGATTATTTTTAATTCCACTTCTACCTTTGATAAGGATGGGAAGATTACTGATAAGTATGTGGAAAAGTTTATGTTCATGCAACTTTGATTCTTAGGATTTTGAAATGACAGGCTGATATGTTAAGGTTTGTCCTGACTAATTGTGAACTACGAGGAGTGTTTTAGCTGCATTTTTTTCTTGTGAGGAAAAATCTGCTTTAAATAATTTCTTCTGTTGTTCAAGGTACTACTCCTTGTACATGGTGTATGATTCTCTTAATACTTCTTCAAGGGCTATGTTCACTGGAACTGTTTTGTGGAGGTTTGCATGACTGCATTCTCAGAACCTCTCAGATGATGTTAAAATAAGATTTTAAATTTTCCTTTGGATAGAGATTGCTTTTACCCTTCTGCTGCAGAGTTGTTCAAAAAGTCTGATGAACGTGGTAAGCTTATCCATTGAACCTCTAAGATTTTTCAGCCTTCATTTTCCAAGGAATACGCTGTCCCCATCCAATTTTGGAAAGAAACAAAGTAAATTGTCTCAAAAAAGCAGGTAAACGGACATCTAAGAAGAAATGGCAGGGGGGATCCAAGAAGAATTCCGGAATCTCCCAAAAGGATAGTCCAGTAAATCAGAATGACTATTTAAGTGATTTTTTTCTCTCTTCTACCCTGGCAACCATTTTTTTTCTTCCAGAAAGTCTGCATCTCCACTTTTCTATTTGGCAACAGATAGTTTTAGACAAATGGGTTCTGAAGGTCATTCGTCAAGGTTACAGAGGGCAGTGGGAGGAAATTCCTTCTTTCCAGGGGGTAACATCTTATCCTCCAGACCAGACAATTTTGTTTCCACCTATCCATCATGTGCTGCTCCAGGGAGGGATAGAACCAGTTCCCCTTTCCCAGGTGGGAAAGAGTTATTTACAAGCATGTCTTTAGTGCCAAAAAAAGAAAAATAACTGGAGACAGTTCTGGATCTTTCCTAAATCTGTTTGTGATAGTGCCCACATTCAAAATGATGTCACGGCATAGCCTGTTACCTCTACTTCCTCATTCAAATTTCTTGATAGCACTAGATTTAAAATATACTTATCACATTTCTATTCATCCAGACTTCAGACATTTCTTAAGGTTTTTGTGTGTCTGGATAACATTATCTGTTCTCTTCTGTGCCCTTTGGGTTATTCAGTGCACTCAGAGTGTTCAGAAAGTGTCTAGCTCCAGTAATAGTTTAGTGCAGGCTACATGATATCCCCATATGACTTTCTTATCTTTGTGGAGTCTCTTTCAAAGTGTGAGTAATCTCTGTCTTGGTAGAAAGATCTGTTAGATAAGCTGGGATTCTATTAGAACATTCAAGTCTTTCTTGACTTCTCATAGGATGCATTTCCGGGATGTCAACTAGAACACCACAGTTAAAATAATTTTTCTTACACAGGAAAAAAAATAGATCTATATCTAGATCGGTTTCTGGAATTTTCCACTCCGACTTTGGTCACTGCAAGGGGCATACATCAGGATTTTGGCTCTCGTGGATTCTGTGATTCTCATGAATACCCCTGGAAAGACACCACATGAGAAAGATTCAGTGGTATCTGAAGTTTCTTTGGTCCTAGCCCCTTGTCGTTTCAGATTGGGTTTGTCAGAAGAGAAATCACGTGGTGGAGTCAACAGGTTTCCATAAATCCAGATCTCCCCTTCTCCTTCCCTGTTCCAAAGCAGTCAGTCACCATGCCTTGCACTTTGCTTGGGGAGCAGTTTCAGGAGGGATAAAAGTACAAGGCTTGTTGGACACCAAAGACTGATGCAAGCATGCAGGTATAAAAAAGATAAAACAAAATAAACCAAGTCAGTCAGCAACACAGTGAAACGTTTAATCCACAGCAAAATACACTCCAGAATCAAGGTAAAGGTTAAACACTTTCGTCTGAATCATCAGACATCTTCAGAACCAAATTAACCAATTAATTGACCATTTAAAAACAAAACCCAGTATTTACACGCCCCTCTTATAAACCAATGAATAAGCATAAATACATTTGAATTTTTAAAAACAATGAGTATTATAAAATTCATGAATGCGTAAACATATTACACTAAAAATGTATTAAAAATATATATAAATTAAACTTTTAATGCTCTTCTTTTAATTCACTAGTAACTGAAATACTCTCATTTAATCCTGGCGGATTGGTAGCATCAAACCTGAGCTGCCATTTAATTTCCCTATGCAGCAATTTATTTTCCCAATCCCCAGCAGTGTCTTCATTGACAATTGTTCTAATATCAAAAAAACAAACTTTTTAAAACTAAGACAGTAAACAATGTCTGGCTAGTGTGCTTTTACTATCTTTTTTTCTTAATACTATATAAATGCTGATAAACACGTTGTTTTAATGAATTATTAGTTTTTCCTATATAAAACGTGTTGCAAGTGCAGCACTTGGCGAAATAAATAATTCTTTGCGCATTGCAATTCAGTACTTTGTGTCTATTCCACACTTTAATCTTGCTTACCACCTCACCGTTCATATCAGTATTAATAAAACTACAGTAGGAGGAATGTTCACACTTTCTAGTTAAAGGGGTATCACCCAGGTTACCTTTGTTTTCCAACAACCCTTTAAAATGTATCTTGTTTCTGTATGAAAATGTCGATCTAGTATTAAACACTTGACAAATATCACTACCAGCCTGTAAAAGTGTGCAATTTTTAAAAATAATCTTTTTAATTTCCTTTGAATCCGTGGTGTAATGCATTATCATATTATTGCCAGGTTGAAAGCCAGAAGCACCAGGCCTATTAACAAAATCAAGCTGTCTGTTGAACCCAAACTTAATAATAGGTGCAAATCTATTCTGCCTACCCTCCCAGACTTCAGTAGTAATCTTATCCAAAAGGTCACATGGATATCCTCGTTCCATAAGCATTTCTTTTAATATTGAAAATTCCTTTTAACACACTGAATTTTCTGATGTGAGTCTAGGAACACTAATCAAATGACTCTTAACAATATCTTTCTTTTCATGCATAGGATGGCAACTCAAAAAATGTAAAAATGTATTACAATAAGTCGGTTTCCTAACAATTGTAGTAACCAATGTGCCATCATGGTTTTTCGATAAATTAATATCAAGGTAATTAATAGTGTCACAATTGACAAGATAAGAAAATTCCAAAAAATCGGTACTTTTTTGCATATATTCTATAAACATATCCAGTTGCTCACTTGTACCTGTCCAAATAAAAAAACACATCATCCAGGTACCTATAATACGTAAGACAATGTTTAAACAATGGCATCTTGAATAATAAATGTAATTCCCACCATAACATCACTGCATTTGAAAAGAGTGGGGCGCATGCCACGCCCATTGCCATCCCTTGGTTTTGTGTATAAAATTCTCCTTCAAAACTGAGAAAATTATTATTCAGTATTAACTCCATGAAGGAGACAATTTCTTGATCACTAATATCTAGACGACCAAATCCTGAAACAAAGTCTTTAAACCAAGTTAACCCCACATCCTGTGGTATCAGTGTATGTAAACTATGAACATCACATGTAACTAGTTTAGAATGTTTTGGTATGATGACTGATTGTAACTTACTTAACAGATCCCACGAATCCTTAAGTACCTGTGGAAATTATTCAGAAATATGTTTGTCTACCATCCACATACTTAGCAAGGGGTTCAGTAACTGAACCCCTGCCAGAAACAATTGGACGCATAGGTGGGTTTCCTATGTTCTTGTGGATTTTTGGTATTCTGAAAATTTTTTAAGTTATGGGTCTTTCTACATGCAAATATTCATACAATGGTCTTGAAATCTGATCAAATAACAGTAGTTCATCTAATACAATTTTAATAGACCTGTATACTAAATTAATTTCATTAAGAGAAACCTGTTCATACACTTCTACATCACTCAATAATTGCATCATACGGCCACAGTAGTCATGAACTTCCATTTTACAAGACCACCGCCTTTGTCAGGTTTCATGTAACGGGCACATTTGTTGTGTTTGAAATCATTTAACAGCAAATGTTCTTCCTTTGTTAAATTGTAATATTTCTTTCTATTGTTGTCCAAGACATTTCTAATGTCCCTTTCACATTGTCTTTCAAATGTGTTAACCAAGCAGTGTTGTGGGTTAAAAATACTACTTTGTCTTAAAGTCATTGTTCTCAATATTGGTTACCTTACCATCATCAAACATAAATAAGTTAAATTTACGTCCAAGCATTTTTAAGTCCAAAATAATGTCCTCCACACTGGCCCTATTAGCAGGGATAAAATTAAACCCCTTGAGTAATAAATTATGATGTTCTGGCCCAACAATTAAGGACGAAAAATTGTAAATGTTAAAGCTGAAAAAAGTGGTAATGTCAGCAGTACCTGTTAAACATGGAAACCGGGGCATTCAAGTCCACCTCTTGGAGTTGTAATGATTGTTGTAATAGTTCCTCGTGTCTTTTTTCTGATACCCATTGTCCTTGTTCCTGCTGCTGTTTTGATATCGCCCTACCAGTCTCTGAGAGCCGGGGGCTTCTGGACCTAAAAGGTGTCCCCCTTGCACCTCAGTATGTTGCTCATCCTGATTTTCACCATTTAAATCCATCTCTCCAGTGTTCATTCTCTTAGGAGGTGGATATACTGTTTTCCTCCTATAATCATCATCATCCCTCCTTAATTTCTTGCCCTGTCGGACCCTTACATTCACTAGTTTTTGATCAATATTCTGGAAAACATGATTAAATTTAATTTTAAAATCCGGAAATTGGACATCAGAAGTGATAGAATTGACCAGTCTATCAATGTCAAGCAGCTTAGTTAACTCAAGCCCAGTACGGTCAAACACATCTACCAGTTCAGTGTGTAATAGTGAGTTCGCCTTCACCCCCTGAGGATACTTCCACAGCCTTGCGGCACGTGCTGTCTGCGTACAATTTTTTCAAGAAAGTAGTTGTCCAACTGAATACATTTAAACTGGTACAAAGACTTGTCAAGTTGATAAATTTGCTCTCGGATAGTCATACCATGTCCCATTTCGTTGTTAACAGAATCATGTTGAATGTCACGGTCAAAATGTTGTTTCTCTAATATTAATGTCTGAGCTTTTTTTAGAGTTATTAATTTGGGTGGTTTCTGATTTAGAAGCTTTCCGCCCATTAATAACGGATGTGCTCTCAACACCTCGTAAGGTGTTGCCACAACTAGTCCCTTCACTATTGTCCGTTAGACCGTTGCATTTCCCACAATTCTCTTTGATGTTGTTATTAAGAAGGGATACTGAGTGTGTTAGTTGTTGTATGAGCAAAGTAAGGTTACCAGCACCATCCGTTTGTGAGTCCAAGGGCGTCTCAGGGAGCAGTTGTGTACCACCAGCTGACATCATGGAGCACCAAGGATACAACCAGCAAAGTAACCAAAAAATAAATCCACACAGTGTTCGACCAGGTAAACTCAACCAATAAAACAAATAAACCAAGTCAGTCATCAGCACAGCGAAACGTTTAATACATAGCAAAATACACTCCATAATCAAGGTAAAGGTTAAGCGCTTTCGTCTGAATCGTCAGACATCTTCAGAACCAAATTAACCAATTAATTGACTGTTTAAAAACAAAACCCAGTACTTACACAACCCTCTTATAAACCAATGAATAAGCATAAATACATTTGAATTTTTAAAAACAATGAGTATTATAAAATTCATGAATGCGTAAACATATTACGCTAAAAATGTATTAAAAATATATATAAATTAAACTTTTAATGCTCTTCTTTTTAATTCACTACTAATTGAAATACTCTCATTTAATCCTGGCAGATAGGTCCAAAGCTGCCAACGACGTTTCTCCTAAGCTAGTCGCCAGTTCGCCGGTACTCAGTGAGGTGCTTTTGCAGCCTCTGATACCCGCTACTTCAGATTTGCAGGCCTCTACTGAGACCCATTCGGAGTCCAGTATATGCCGCGAGGTGCATCAACTGTGGAACCCGCTGATGTCTCTACCTTGGATGGGTCCGGAGCCTCTGTGCAGGCACCAGCTTCTGACGGTGTATTCAGGCCTACGGACTTGCATATTAAACCAACGCCATCTTCTTCTTCAAGGCCTAAAACTCGAGCCATGCCTAGAAAACCAACACCCAGACCGCATGGTCAGGCCTCTATGCCTAAAAAACAGATAAGAATGGCTCAAGTCCTTATTACTTTAATCAGGGGAAGCCAACCTTCCCCCCTCTAAGAGACATAGGACTGAATTTGTTTAGGATACTTCTGATCAGGATTCTGAAATATCTGTTTACTCTGATGACCAGGATTTACCCTTATCTACCTATGAGGATTCTGATGCAGAGGACTGTATTACCTCTGCTTCCACCTCCAGAGGATTTCTCTTTTGGTGAAACCTTGCATACTCTTAGGGAGCATTTTCGCTGGGAAAGCCAGGATTACTCTGATTCTAAAAAGAGGCTTAGGGATTTCTTACTCCTGCCCCAGCACAGGCCTTTAGCTATACCCCCTGTACAAGACATTGTTGATGATGCCTTTTCGGAATCTAGCTTGACCTCTGACTCTTTACCTCCTGCTCCCAGAAAACCTGATAGATATTACAGGGTTCCTGACTCTCACAAGTTCATTTTTAAAAATCCTACTGTGGATCCTGAGACTATTTCACAGGGACCCAAGGGCATTAGCATTAAGGCTACTACTGCCAAAAATCCTACCCCCTCTGATGGAGATTCCAGGGTGCGGGATAGATGGGGTAAGAAGGTATACACTTCTGCAACCTTGGCTGTTAGGGCCTTAAACTGCCAGTTTCATATGTTAAAGTATCAACAGCATATTATTGGATTGGTTAAACAGAATGTTATGTTTCCTGACTGTGCTGAAAATAAGGACTTACAGGATTTAATACATTTTGCTGAAGTAGCTGGAAAACATACTTTGCAATGTGGTTTTGATTCACTAGAGGCATTTTGCAGGGCTGCTGTCACTGGGTCTGTACTTAGAAGGCATGCTTGGCTTAAGGAGCAATTTTTGCCAGATCATGTTAAAGCTAAATTGCTGGATGCTCCCTTAAATCAGGAACGCCTCTTTGGCAACAAAGCAGAAGAAGTACTTAAAAAGATGGAAGAAAAAGGGAAATCTGTGCAAACTGTTAAATATTTCCTACAAGTACAGCCTCCAAGAATTGGTCCTTTCCTGCCTCTTCCAGGATTTCTCAGCCCAAAGCAAGAACCAGCAGAACACCCAAGCTTCAGTCCCAGGGTACTCACAGGGCTAAGCAATGGGGGTGGGGCTCCCACTTCCAAATCAGGGAGTAGCAAGACTCCCCCGATGGTAAACTGTCTCAATGACTTAACTTTAAAACTTCCGAGCCCTTCTCAACTGACTGCTCCTTTAGGGGGGAAAGATTGCTCTGCAGGTAAAAAACTGGGAACTTGTTACCCAGGACAAGTGGGTTTTAAATGTAGTCTTCCCAAGGATAAAGATTTCACTTCCACACATTACCAACCCCAAACAGTTAGCCAGATCTACCCCCAAATCAGTGGGCAGAGGTTCAGAAGCAAGTACTCTCTCTCTTAAGCATAAGGGCTATTCAGCCTGTACCAGAAGAGGAAAAGGAACAAGGTTCCTACTCAAGACTTTTCCTGGTACCCAGAAAAGACAACTCATGGCGTCCTATCCTGGACCTTTCCATCCTAAACACCTTTTTGGTGATCCAAAATTCAAGATGCTAACCCTTCACCAGTTGTTTCCTATGCTAGACAAGGATGACTGGTTGGCAACACTGGATCTAAAGGAAGCCTACCTGCACATCCCATACAGGGAATCTTGCAGAAGATACCTACGCTTCAAAGCAGGCTACATGCATTATCAGTTCTCAGTACTGCCCTTTGGCTTATGTACTGCACCCAGGATATTCACAAAGTGCCTAGCTCCAGTCACTGATTTTTGCAGGCAAAGAAATATTCAAATATACCCATACCAGGACGATTGTCTAATTCAGGCAGAAAGCCAGGACATACTTTTGAATCATCTGGCATTTATACAAAAGGTGCTAATTTGTCTGGGGTACGCCATAAACGAAAAGAAATCACATCTTGTACCCTGTCAACAAATTATATTCCTGGGAGCAAGGTTGAATACAGCTTCCCAGATGGCTTTCCTCACGCCAGAGAAACAAATTAATTTGACAACTTACTTCAAACTAATGGCCACAAAAACCCTGCTGTCTGCAAGGCTAATAATGCAAGCCTTGGGGTTCATGGCCTCCTGGGTTCTCCGAATACCATATGCAAGACTGCATATGAGGAAACTACATGGTATCTAAAAAGCCTATGGTGTCAGCATTCTCAGGATCTAGAAGCAATGATTCCTATCATACCTTATCTACAGTTAGAGTTCCTTTGGTGGGCAGAGGCCTGCCACCAAAACAAAGGACTACAATTCACTCTACCCCCTGCTGCCCAAACCCTAACAACAGATGCATCAGACTATGCATGGGGGTCTCACCTGGCAGGGAAGTGCATTCAGAGCAAATGGAACCCGAGTCAAATGCACCTGCATATCAATCAAAAAGAAATGTTAGCTGTATAGAATGCTCTGACAGCCTTCAAGGACCACATTCTTCCAGGACAATTAATGGTAAAGACGGACAACACCACTGTTATGTGGTACATAAACAAGCAGGGGGGTACCCATTCATACCACCTCTGCAGACTAGCCATGGCTCTGTGGAACACAACCTTGAGCTACTAAGTGCATCTACAGGCTCAATTCCTGCTAGGAAAGCTAAATACATTGGCAGACGAACTAAGCAGTAATCTCATGGACCCACATGAGTGGAAACTGGAACCAAAGATTTTCAACATGTTGATAAGCAAATGGGGGAGCCTAGATATAGACCTGTTTGCCTCCCCCCCCCCCCCCGAACTACCAATTGGACAAATTCTGCACAAGGACTCCCCACAAACAAGCTTGGAAAGTGGATGCCCTGTCCTTCAACTGGAAAAATCTGTCAGTTTATGCCTTTCCTCCTCTGCCTCTCCTCTCTAAAGTACTACTAAAGATCAAACAGGACAAACCAAGGATGGTGCTGATTGCACCAGACTGACCATGCCAACACTGGTACTCCCTCTTGCGCAGTGTGTCACTGCTGGATCCATGGCACCTGCCTCAGACCCCTACCCTGCTGTCCCAGCAGGAGGGTCGGATTCTGCATCCTCAGCTTCAAACCCTGAACCTGGCAGCCTGGCTAATTACCTAATCTCTCAGTTACCATCCCACAGTAAACAAGTGTTGGATGTCATTTTGGAGGCAAGGAGGCCTAGCACTAGAAAATCTTATGCTGAAAAATGGAAAAGATTCTGTTTCTGGAACCAAACTCAAGGGATGGGCACATCAGCGCCTAATTTACCTCAGATTCTTCAATACTTAATTGAGATGCTTCACAAGGACCTTTATTTTTCCTCCATAAAAATTCATGCCTCAGGCATTTCAGCTCATTAAAACACATAACCACCCCTCTTCACTCATCCACTGCTCAAGCAGTTCCTCAGACACCGATTTGGAGGATTCGGAAGGGTCCCCAAGGTCCCCCTCTGAGGATGTCTCCTTTTCAGACATCCTTGAGATCCTTAAGCAGAGGGGGAATTGGACTGCCCTTAATCCTTCCGAGGATGAGTCGGTGTACGTTGACGCGTTTGGATGTTCATCGTGCATACAGCTGCAGTCATTACAGATGGGTTCTCCTGCCGTCAGGCGGGTCCTCGGTCGGCCGAATTCCAAAGTTTAGGTCTGGCGTCGGTTGTTGTTGCTTTCTTTCCTGACGTCAGTGCGACAGGGGTATATAAGACACAGCCGACTCCATTTTCTTCAGTCTTTTTTGCCGCGCGGTGCCCGAAGCAGAAGCAGTTCGCAAGTGCCGGTCGGCCAGCTCCTGAAATTACGAAAATTTGGAAACTGAAGTCTTCTTTAAAGCTAAGTACCCCGTTGGGGAAACTTTTCTTGCCTCAGACCGATGTTGGGACAAAGTTAACAATTGTATTTCTTGTGGGAAGCAAATACCGCATAAGGATTTCCATTCCCTCTGTATACCTTGCTTAGGCCCAGACCACGACGTCTCGGGCTGTCGCTTTTGTGCTACTTTCAATAAACGCACTATTAAGCGTCGGGCGGAGTTCGCCCAGCACTTGCTTTTAATTATAAAATGTCGTCTGAGACTCCGACTCCTGTTTTGTCCAAAAAATGCAAGGACAAAGACCGACACGCGAGGTCCGCGGTCTCCACCGACACCACGCCAAAACCGGCTACACGTGGTCCGGTTCTCAGCGAGGCGCCTACACAGCCCCTGACTACCGACGACACTTCTCTGGCGGTGTCTACTGTAACCGAGACCGCAGGTTCCTCGGCCCATACCCTGACTACAGCTACCGAAGCCACTGTGAGTGTTGAGCCTCTTAATGTGGACAGGTCCACTTCCACCCATGGTGTCTTCAGACCTTCTTCTTCCTTTTCCTTAAAGGCCTTTACTAAGTCTAAATCAGCCATGCATTCCAAGAGGCCTGTTGCACAGGGCCCATCTCCAGGCCCCATGCCTAAAAAGCAGATGCTCAAAATGGCTGAGGATTTAATTACTCTTATCAGGGGTTCCGAACCCCCTCCGGACAAGAGACCCAGAGTGGAGGAAGTTTCTCCCTCTTCTGACCAGGGCTCCATTATTTCAGAACATTCTGATGAAGAGGAACATTCATACTCCCCTTTTGAAGATTCTGATGCAGAGCAGTCCATTCCTTCTGTATCCCTCCCAGAGGATTTTTCATTCGGGGAAACCTTGCATACCTTGAGGGAACACTTCCATTGGGAAGGCCAAGATTTTTCAGATTCCAAGAAAAGGCTTAGGGAATTTCTTTTGCTATCTCAGCACAGACCTCTGGCTATAACTCCTGTCTTGGACATACTTGATGATGTTTACTCGGAGGCTTGCCTTAATCCGGATTCCCTGCCTCCTGCCCCAGTCAAGCCTGATAGGTACTACAGAGTTCCTAACTCACACCAATTCCTTTACGAAAGCCATAATGCTGACCCTGAAACCATTTCTCAAGGCCCCAAGGGAATAAAGGCCTCTACTGCTAAGAATCCATTACCTTCCGAGAGAGAGTCTAGATCCTTAGAAAGGTGGGGAAAAAAGGTATATACCTCGGCCACCCTAGCCATGAGGGCCTTAAATTGTCAGTTCCATATGCTTAAATATTAGCAGTTTCTGTTATCACAGTTAAAGAATAAAATGTCACAACCTGAACAACCAGATTTGAAGGAGTTGCAGGATATGATGCATAGTGCAGAACAAGTGGGTAAACACACCTTACAATGTGGCTATGATGCTCTAGAGGCCTCAAATAGAGCTGCTGTTAAAGAATCAGTCATTTGTAGACATGCCTGGCTTAGGGAACAAATCTTGCCTGATCATGTTAAAGCTAAACTATTAGATGCTCCTTTACAAAAGGATGTATTATTTGGTACTAATGCTGAGGAGATACTACGGAAAATGGAAGAAAAAGCTAAATCTATGCAAACTGTCAAAGCTTTTCTACAGGTACAACCACCACGTTTTAGCAGAAATTGGCCTTCAAAAAACTGGTCCTTTCCAGCCACGGACAAGCCCCAAAGAGGTAGATACAGGCGCACAAGGGGCAGAGGACAATCTCAAGGATCATATAGAGGCAGACAATGGCAATCTCCAGCACCAAGAGGTGGCGAAGACATTGCACAACAATACAGGAAACAAACCCAATGACTTTCCCCTTTGCATGCCAAGCAAGGCTCAGGTGGCAGCACCCTTGGGAGGAAAGCTGGCATTATTTTCAAAAATTGGCATATTGTCACAAAAGACAAATGGATCCTGGACATTATAAACAGAGGCTACAGATTTCATTTTCACACTCTTCCAAAAATGAGAGGCATGCCGAACCTGCCACACAATCAAAGGGCAGAGGCTCAAATACAAACTTCAAAGCTCATGGACATGAAAGCTATTCAAGAGGTACCTACTCACGAACAAGGTCAAGGTTTTTATTCCAGACTATTCCTGGTACCAAGGAAGGGAACCGATTGGAGACCCATTTTGGACTTATCCATCCTAAACACATTTCTACTGCACCAAAATTCAAGATGCTCACCTTACAGCAGCTTCTTCCCATGCTGGGCAAGGAGTCTTTGCTGGTAACATTGGACCTCAAAGAGGCATACCTGCATGTCCCAATCAGACAAAGCTGCAGAAGATACCTCAGATTTCTTGCAGGTTCAATCCACTATCAATTCTCTGCATTGCCCTTTGGCTTATCTACTGCGCCCAGAGTATTCACGAAATGCCTGGCATCAGTAATTGCCTACTGCAGACTTCAAGGGATACAAATTTACCCTTATTTGGACGATTGCCTGATCCAAGCGGACAGCAAACACATACTTCTGGAACATCTGGCTTATGTAACACTGGTATTGAATTCTCTGGGATACACAGTCAAAAAAGAGAAATCCAGGCTAACACCATCTCAGAAAATAATTTTCCTGGGTGCCAACTTGGACACAAACACCCAGATGGCTTATCTTACGCCAGAAAAACAGGGGCAACTAACTCAGTACTTCAAGATGCTAGCAAATTGTACCAGGCTAACTGCAAGGAAAATCCTGCAGGCTCTGGTATTCATGGCATCTTGCATTCTTCTAATCCCATGTGCAAAGTTGCACATACCACCATACAGTCGCTGAATTATCTATGCCATTTTACTCGTCTTCAGAGGGATCTTCTCAAAGAACTGGGTGATACCCTTCAGGATCCATCGGCTGCTGGGTCTCAGGATAAGGTTAACTCCCAGCTGGCGACCTTAAATTCCATAGTTAACTCCTTCATGCGGCTCATTTCTTATGCGGCCGATGGTGCGAGTAGGGCCGCAGGTACAGGCGTGGCTTTGAGAAGACACCTGGATGCGGTTATGTAACTTTGCTGACCCCTTTAAGGTGTCCTTCACCAATACCCCCTTCGAAGGTTCGGCTTTGTTTGGACCACAGGGGAAGGATACACTTACCAGGTGTGAGCAGGAAGGCAAGACTCTCTCTGACGTGGGAGTCTGTTTTTCTACTCCCTCCAGACCATACCCCAAAGGTCAGAAGAGTGGAAAAATGTGGATCTGAAGTAGGATATTCATTTGTCTGCAACCTGTGGGTTATGGATCCGATATCGGATCCGAACCGGCATGGTTTTCCAGCTATGGATCCAAGCTCTCAGCTCCTCCCCTCACCCATAATGCCCTGCTCTACCCTCATGACCTCAGATCTCGTTTGCCGCGCATGGTGACTGGATTGGTTTCTATAGCTCTCAGCTAAGTGCTAGTTTTTCTAACTGTTAATACAGAGTTTTGAAGTTTTTTATTCATATTTGTGTGAAAGTTTAGGTATTCCTCTTTGATATTTTACTTTAGAGTTAATTTAAGTATTTTTTTTCCCTCCCCTCGCTGTTGGCGTAGTGTGTGTGTGTGTTGGGCCTGTGTGTGTATTTTGTTTTAGTTACTTTAGTTAGTAGCTTGTTTATAGATTGGGATGGCTGAACAGCCCAAATCTATATTTTCTAAATGCTCAGTGTGGCCATAAGCTTTCCCGCTGATGGCCACACTGGTGTTTAGGTGCCTGGGGTTGAACACCTCACATCTGGATGCTCCATTTGTGCAGGGTACAACCCCAGGGCACAGAAGGAGCGGAGGTCCAAGCTTGTCTTGGCGGGCCTTTTACCGCCGGACTCGGCTCCGACCTCCGCTCCTTCGAGTAACCGTGGTTTGTTCTTCCCTCGTGGCACCCCTCCTCCTCCTGGGACTCAACCTCCCGTTTCTGGAGAGGAGAGGGATGCTAGGAAAAGGACGGAGGAGAAGCACCACTGGCGGGCCGAGACCTCTGTTTCGCCCCGCCAGCCAAGCGGCTTCTCCCCGGCTCCGTTGTCGGCTCGGTCTCCTCCTTCTCGGCTCCGGTCCCCTGTGTGCTTTTCACCGGGTCCTGAGGAGGAGGAGACCAGGCCTACCTCGGTAGCCTCGTCGAGATCTACATATAGCCTTTCGGATGCTGATCTGGACCGGATGATGAGAAGATTCATCCAGGCCCAGATGCAGATGGGAGTGCTCTTGCCTCCCCCCCCTCTGGGGGGGAGCTCAACACCCTTTTTCAAACCTATTGCTCCTTCTCCGACCCGCTATCCGGGTTCGAGCAGCTGGAGCCGAGCAGCTTCGAACGGGGTGGGCGCCGATAGTACTTGGTACCGGATCCGACCCTGCCCTTGAGTGCATCGGATCCGACCTCTCGGAGCCTGGATCTGAGCTTCGGATCCGGGGGGATCAGTGTTCCTTCGGCGCCGTCTGTCGGAGCGCACTGTCCCTTCGGATCCGAGCGCGCCGCTCGATCCACTCTTCGGATCCGAGGGGAGCCGATTGTCGGATCCTTTGGTCGAGGTCGGCTCCCTTCGCGCTTGATGTAGTGGAGAGGGCCCTGTTGAGGGTCTCCGGACCCCGGCACTTGTTCCGGCTCCGTCCAGCCCTCTGCACTGGGCCAGGCTTCCACCATCCGGCCCCTGGGACAGCCCGCTTCTGTGCCCCAAGGTGCTCCAATGGAACAAGTTGCTGCTTGCGAGGACTCCTGTGACAGCCCCCAGAGGATGTCCCTCGCAAGCATCTGCAAAGGAGGCACATTGACTCCCCTGAGTCTCTCACAGAAGACACGGACTTGGAGGAAGGGAAAGGCTCCCCACGGTCACCCCCGAGGATGTCTCATTTGGAGACATCATGGAAATGCTCTGTATAAGGGGTGGTCTGCCCCAAGTCTTCCTCGGACGAGTCCGTGTTCTTGGAGGCATTTGAAGCGGGCCCGTCTACCTCTTGGGTGTCCCTCCTGCCGACCCCTGGTGGACCTCATTACCACCAGGGCGTGGAAGGAACCGGACACCGTGGAGCCAATTCCTAAGAGGCCCGATGGGATCCTTAGCCCACCGTCCGACCGTGCCCATTGGAATAAGGGGCCTCCGGTAGATGCCATGTTGACGGCGGCCACCAAGAGGGAACTGGCTCAGGAGAGTCCTCAGTCCATCCCCGAGCAAGGAGTCTCGATGATGGACCGCTTGGGAAGCGGATGTTTAGTTCAGCGACCTTCTCGGTAAGGGCGCTGAACTACTTGGCACATGTCATTAGGATGCAGCGAGATCTCATTAAAGAATATGCTGCATCTCCCCCAGAGTCCATTTCGGAGGAGGACAGGGTTCTGCACTCCACCCGTATAGCCACTCTTAGGTCAGTTACTAATACCTCTATGCGGCTACTCTCCCACGCCACGGAAGGCGCCGCTAGAGCTGCGGGGACAGGCCTAGTCACTAGACGTCAGGCCTGGCTCCGTCACTGCGATTTTTCTGAGCCCTTCAAAGCATCATTTGCGAATGCCCCTTTGATGGTTCTGCTCTTTTGGCAAAACCGTTCGCGAGACGTTGACCCAGAGCGAGAAGGACGGAAGGCGCTGTCTGCCGTCGGAATCCACTTCTCTGCACCCCAGAGGCCCTACTCTAGGAACCAAAAGGGTCAGAAGAAGATGTGGTTCGAAGTCGCAGCAGTCCCAGCCTGCTCCGGACAACCAGTCCTTCCGTGGCAGAGGAGGACAGGGAGGACGCCCTAGAGGCAGAGGGGCTCCCAGAAACTTCGGGTCCAGGGAACCTTTCTCTGAACGGCCCGCAGCAACCCTGAGGGTTGCCCGACTGCTCCACTCTGGAGGCAGTCGGGGGCGTTGGGCACCTAGCGGCATGGGAGTCCATAACATCAGACCGCTGGGTTCTCCAAATCATATCCAGAGGATATCGCATCCCTTTCCTTCACCTTCCAAAGTTGAAGTCCCTCCCAGACGCCCCACCCGGTCAACGGGAGGCCGCTTTGGCAGAAATTGGCCATCTGCAAAGAAAAGAGCCATCCAGCCCGTCCCCAGACCAGATCGGATCAGGGTTCTACTCCAGGTTCTTTTAGTGCCAAAGAAGACGGGGAACTAAGACCAATCCTAGACCTCTCTCTTGAATCTGGCAGTCCCCAAAGAAAAATTCGAATGGTCACTCTGCAATCTATTCTCCCCTTCTGGGAGAAAATCCCTGGATGTGCTCGATAGACCTCAAGGACGCGTACTACCACATCCTGATGGACAGGCGCTCAGGAGGTTCCTCCGCTTCGGCTGGGAGCCAGTCACTACCAGTTCGGGTCCTTCCCTTTGGTCTCACCACAGCCCCAGGGTGTTCACCAAAGTATTAGCAGTGGTAGCGGCCCACCTGAGGCTTCAGGGGTGCAGGTGTTTCCCTACCTGGACGACTGGCTTCTTACCCCCAACAAGGCATCTACTTTTATTGGCCTTGAGACTCCTTTCTCCATCTTGCTCCTTTCTGGGCATCACAATAAATACAAAGAAATCCAACCTGGCCCACACAGCTCTTAGATTTTATAGGGGCCAGGCTAGACACAAGGAGTTTACGAGCCTTCCTCACTGGACAGAGTTCAAAATCTGCAGCTCCAGGTGCGGCCATTCTCCACTCAAGTTCTGTTCAGCGGAGTTGGTCCTGAGGGCTCTAGGGTCCATGGCATCTGCTATAGCACTTCTTCCTCTTGCCAGGCTCAATATGCATTCTACAGTGGACGCTCTTAGTACAGTGGTCATACCTTGCTCTCCCCATGCATCATCCCATTGCGATCAGCAAGGCTTGCAAGCGGTCCCTCTTGTGGTGGCTTCACTCCCGGATCTCCACAGGGCGCCCATTTTGTGCTTCTCCCCTCTCGCCACGGTGACCACGGACGCCCGCCTCGGGTGGGGGCTCTTTATGGCCGGACCGTCCAATGCACGTGGGGCGATTCAGAGACCTTACTGCATATCAATGTTCTAGAGATGAGAGCAGTGCTCTTAGCGTTGCTAGCACTTCAGGACTTTCTTCCCTTGGGAACAATTGCGATTCAATCGGACAACATGTCTGTGGTCTGGTACATCAACAAGCAAGGGGAACAAGGTCTTACCCTCTTTGTCGGAAGCCATGAGAGTTTGGGAATGGGCAATCTCCACCAACCGCTTTCTAATAGCAACGCACATTCGGTCGGTCCAACATCCTAGCGGACAAGCTCAGTCGCACCATTCTGACCCCTTACGAGTGGTCTCTCAATTGTCGAGTAGCGGAACGCATATTCGCATGGTGGGGAACCCCTTCATGCGATCTTTTTGCCTCTCCCTCAAACACCAAGTGCGACAGTTTTTTCGCTCTGATACCTCCTCCCGGAGGTTCCCCAAGAGACGCTCTGGTGCATGCTTGGCCACCCGGTCTTCTGTATGCTTATCCACCCTTGCCTCTGATGCTCCAAGTTCTTCAGAAAGCCTCTCGGGTGGGTTGCAGAATGATTCTCATTGCTCCGTTTTGGCCTCGACAGATCTGGATGTCCTTCATGGATGCATCTGCAGTCATGACAACTGGGTTGTCCTGTCGTCAGGCAGCCCTTCAGTCGGCCGGATTCCAAAGTCCGGGTCCGGCTTCGGCTGATGTCACACTTCACCCGATGTCATCTCTGTTGGTCTTCGGGTATAAAGGCATCAGGAGACGCCATTTTCCTCAGTCTTTCTTGCCGCGTGGCGCCCGAAGCAGAAGCTGTTCGCAAGTGCCAGTCGGTCGGATCCAGAGATTACTTCTACCGAATACTACTTCGAAGACTTCTAAAGCTAAGTACCCCGTTGGGGACTCTTTCTTGCCTCAGCCGATGTCAGAAAAAGTTAATAATTGTTTAACCTGTGGGAAACAAATACCTCATAAGGATTTCCACTCTTACTGTCTGCCTTGTTTAGGCCCAGCCCACACGTAGCAGCCTGTTCGCCTGTGCTTCTTTCAACCGACGAACGCTTAGGCGTCGGTCGGAGTTTGCTGAACAGTTTTTCGGTTCTGATTTTGCGTATATTATGCCGTCGGATCCTCCGACTACCCAAACTGCTAAAAACGCAAAGATAAAGACCGACACTCGCGGTCCTTGGTTTCGACCGAAACCATGGTTAAACAAACGCGAGTGTCTCGGTTTCGCCGAAACCGAAAGCTGATCAAAATACAGCAGAATCTATCACTACCACTGAGGCCCCTGCTACTTCTCTTGAATCGGCCTCAGAAATTTTATCCACTACGGTGGTTGCCACTGACTTATCAGACACCATTCCCTTGGATGTGTCTACCCCAGCGTGGTGCTGCTAGGCCTCCAGCAGCCATGTCCATTAAGGCCTTTGCCAGGGCCAAAGCAGCCAAAACTACCAGAACAGTGCCTGCTAAACCCCTACAACACGGCCCTCTTCTAGTTCACAAATGCTTACCCTGGCAGAAGATTTAATTTCATTAATTAGGGATCTCAATCTCACCCAGACAGGGCCTCTCAGCCCCAGAGAAGAGACCTAGGGCAGAGCCCCGAGCCTGTGTCCTCTGATGATTCTGCTGATGAATCAGACATAACAGACCAGCCAGAGGCTCCTTTCTCCAATTTTGAAGACTCAGATGCTGAAGAATCCATTCCAGCTGCCTCCCCACCAGAAGAATTTTCCTTTGGGGAAACCTTACATGCCATGCGAGAGCAGTTCCAATGGCAGCAGCAGGATTTCTCAGACTCCAGAAAAGACTTAGAACCTTTCTGCACCTTCCACAACACAGGCCCTTAGCTATACCTCCTGTGCTCTCTGTAGTGGATGATGCCTTCAATGATGTCTGCTCTGCACCAGATTCTTTACCTCCAGCCCCTGCCAAACCAGACAGATTTTACAGGGTACCAGACACTCATCACCACCTTTACAAGGCCCCACTTGCAGACCCCGAAACTATATCCCAGGGTCCCAAGGCAGTAGCCGCGACCACAGCTAAAAACCCTATTCCTTCTGAAAGGGAAGCCAGGTCTTTAGACAGATGGGGCAAAAAGTTTACACTTCAGCTACTCTCTCAGCTAGAGCTTTAAACTGTCAGTTTCACATGATACAATACCAAGAGTTTATGCTTGATCAGTTAACAAAAAAGCTATCCTCTGATGAATCAATTGATAAGAAATATGTATTAGAAATGGTAAATAACATACAACAGGTTAGTAACCATTCCTTAAAATGTGGCTATGATGCACTGGAGGCTTCATTTAGATCAGCCATGACTGGCACAGTGATAAGAAGGCATGCATGGCTAAAGGAACAAGCTTTACCGGATCATGTTAAAGCCAAGTTATTAGATGCTCCTATGGATGACTAGCTTGTTTGGTACACCTGCCCAGCAGGTAATGAATAAAATGGAAGAAAAGGCAAAATCTGTTCAAATGGTTAAAGATTTCTTGCAGGTCCAACCCCCAAGGTTTAGCAGGAACTGGCCTGCCAAAAATTGGTCCTTTCCTGACTCCACAAGATCCCAAAGGGGCAGGAATAGACGTTCCAGAGGCATAAACCAATCCAGAGGAGGTGCCTACAGAGGACGACAGTGGCAAGGTAACAACAGAGGCACAGACACAACCACTGCCACTACAACAACACAGCCACAGTGACTTAACTCTAAAACCGCCTACCAGGGAACAAATAGCAGCTCCATTAGGCGGCAAATTAACCTTATTTTCAAAGAACTGGCACTATATCACAAAAGACAAGTGGATTTTACAAACCATAGATCAAGGTTACGGTTCCACTTCCACACTTTACCAGTCAAAAGAGGAATGCCAAATCTACCTCCAAATCAAAAACAGAGGCTCTACAACAGATAATGCAGTTAGCAAACATGAGAGCTGTGGAAAGAGTACCAACAACAGAACAAGGAAAGGATTCTACTCAAGACTATTCCTAGTTCCAAGAAAGGAAAAAGTTGGAGACCTATTCTCGACCTGTCCACCTTAAATACATACATCATTGTCCCAAAATTCAAAATGCTGACCCTACAGCAACTTCTTCCCATGCTGGGCAAGGAGTCTTGGCTGGTAACTCTAGATCTCAAGGAGGCATACCTGCACGTCCCCATTCGACCAATCTGCAGAAGATACCTCAGATTTCTTGCAGGATCAGAGCATTATCAATTCTCAGCATTGCCCTTTGGCTTATCTACTGCCCAGAGTATTCACAAAATGCCTGGCATCAGTAATCGCCCACTGCAGACTACAGGGAATTCAAATTTACCCATACCTGGACGACTGCCTGCTACAAGGGGACAACAAAAGCAAGTTGACAACAGATTTACAAAGGGTCATTTACTTGCTACAAGCACTGGGATACACAGTCAATTTACAAAAATCAAGGCTGATACCATCCCAGACAAGGACATTCTTGGCTGAATTGGACACAGTAAAACAAATGGCTTTCCTAACTGCAGAAAACAAAGAGAACTCCCTCTTTACTTCTTGGCACTAACAAAACAGAACAAGTTAACAGCAAGAAAAGTACTGCAGGCCTTGGGCTTCATGGCATCATGCATAATCTTGGTCCCACTTGCCAGACTACATATGAGAAAACTACAGTGGTACCTAAAGAATTTATGGTCCCAACACAGGCACAGCCTAGAAACAGAAATTCCACTAATTCCATGCTTAAAACAGGAGTTCCTATGGTGGGCTCAAGCATGCCAGTCAAACCCAGGGCTACCCTTTCGCAGATGTCAAGCAAGCCAGACCATCACAACAGACGCTCGGACCTAGGAAGGGGCCCACATGCTGGACAAATGCGTGCAAGGATTGTGGACGAGGATCAACTTCACCTGCACATCAACCTAAAAGAAATGCTGGCAGTAAAACTGGCAATCCAAAACTTCAGACCATTTCTCAAAGAGGGCCAGTTGATGATAAGGACAGACAACACCACAGTCATGTGGTACATCAACAAACAGGGAGGCACTCATTCATATCCCCTATGCAGAATGACTTTGGAGCTGTGGAACCTGGCACTCAGCTACAACATCCAGATACAGGCAATATTTGTACCGGGAAAAGAAAATACTCTAGCAGACATACTAAGCAGAACCACATCGGATACCCACGAATGGATGCTACATCCGGACATCTTCAAGACCATCTCAAAGAAATGGGGAATGCCTCAGATAGATCTATTTGCTTCCCCTCTCAATCACCAGCTCAAAAGTTCTGCACAAGGACATTCCACCCACTAGCATGGAAAGTGGATTCGCTCTCCTTCAGCTGGAAAGGCCTAACAGCATATGCATTCCCACCTCTTCCCTTGATACGCAAGGTATTACTAAAAATCAAGGAAGAACGTCCAAGGATAATCCTAATAGCTCCAAACTGGCCAAGACAACACTGGTACCCACTGCTCAGGAGCATGTCTCAGAACAATATGTGGCCAATACCCTGATGCCTTTGATGTTAACTCAGAACAACTACAGCATCATGCATCCAAACCTAAAAAGCGTTGCAACTGACAGCATGTCACATGACATATCAGCAGCTAATCCAGAACTTTCCCAAAGAGTTAAAGACATGATACTTGAAGCCGCAGACCTTCAACAAGAAGGAACTATGCAGGAAAATGGAAAAGGTTTGTCATTTGGAGTACTGAAAGAGGAAAAGATGTGTCAAACATAGATATGCCTAACATTCTGGAGTATCTGGCAGAACTTCTACATTCAGGCCTGTCCTACTCCTCCATCAAGATACATGCATCAGCTATATCAGCAGAATACAGCTTTGATCCACCTGTTTTTCACACCCATTACTCAGACAGTTCCTCAGAGGAATCAAGAATGTAAAACCTCCAAGGAAACCACCATTACCAGCTTGGGACTTGAACTTTGTGCTAGAAAAGTTGACACTATCACCCTTTGAGCCAGCAGCAACAGCAGACCTACAGCATCTATCGTGGAAAACCGCCTTCCTACTGGCAATAACCTCAGCCAGGAGGGTTTCTGAACTCCAGGCCCTAATGGCAGTACAACCCTTCCTAATCTTCCATCAAGATAGAGTGTCCATGAGGACTAATCCTACATTTATGCCTAAGGTGGTATCCAGAGTGTCTTTAAACCAGGCAATCCACCTACCTACCTTCTTTCCCAACCCACAAAACAGAGGGGAAAGAATACTGCATACCTTGGATGTGCATAGACAGCTACGCTACTACCTGGACAGAACAAAAAGTAGCAGAAAAACTGATCAGATTTTGTAGCCTATGCAACAGGAAGGGAAGGAAAAGCTATTTCCAAACAGACAATCTCCAAATGGATAGGAAATTGCATACGGTTCTGTTACTCCTTCCATGGAAAACCAATTCCACAGAACATAAGAACTCATTCTACAAGGGCAACAGCCACTACCACAGCCTTTTACGAGGAGTGGCAACCAAAGACATTATTGAGGCGGCTACTTGGACCTCCGTGCATACATTTGCCAAGCATTATAATTTGCCTCTATATTCCAGATCCCGAGCAGGGTTTGCCACTGCTGTACTGCAAGGGATCCTAAACACACCATAATCTAGTTTCTTCCTCCTCCCTAGTTGGCTATGGTATTCTACCCAGTTGTTATGACTGCAGATGCATCCATGAAGGACATAGTACAGTTTTGTACCTACCATAAATGTAGATGTCCGAACTGGATAGCATCTGCAGTCAGGATTACCCTCCCTCCTTCCCTCTGTGGTACTCCTAGGGTGTTTACCCTCCTAATAGCTAGCTGGTGGGGAGTCTTTATGGTGTATTTGTTGTATATATGTACATACATGCTTATTTTTGTGTTTACCACTATCTTTTTGGAAACATTGGCATTTATCCAAAATTTTAGCCTTCAAGAGGGCTACTGGCATCTGGGGCAAGAAACACTGAGGAAAATGGCGTCGGCTGGTGCCTTTATTCCCCAAGACCAACAGAGATGACGTCGGGTGAAGTGCGACATCAGCCGAAGCCGGACCCGGACTTTGGAATCCGGCCGACTGAAGGGCTGCCTGACGACAGGACAACCCAGTTGTTATGACTGCAGATGCTATCCAGTTCGGACATCTACATTTATGGTAGGTACAAAACTGTACTTTCCCCTTCCTAAGGTCTCACTCGGTGAATCCTCCTTGGATTCTAGATCCCATCCCGGATCTGATATCCCATCCATCCTGCATTCCTCCTCCGAATCTGGACAACCTGAAACTGACCGCTTGGCTGCTCCAGTTCCACTCTTGATCAGGACTCCCGGTATTTCGTCACCTGTTAAGGCAATTTTGGTGGCAGCTCATAAACCATCCACTAGAAAGGTTTACCGCAGCAAGTGGAAACGTTTTTTGTGGGCGGGCGGCAAGGCCTGAATCCCTTCACGGTTCCTCTTCCATTAGTGCTTGACTTTCTAACCACTCTCTTTAACGATGGTGCCAGCAGTTCCACAGTCAAAGTACAACTGGCGGCAATTTCTCATTATCACATTGGCCATGACTCTAATCCTCTTATGTCAGCCAAATTGTGTAAAATTTTTCTTAAAGGTACTTTTCTTCTCAGGCCCCCTATAAAACAAGCGGTTCCTCCTTGGGACCTCTCTCTGGTTCTACAGGCCTTGACCGGCCCTTCGAGCCAGCGGTTACGGTGGATCTCAAATTCTTGTCCTACAAGACAGCCTTTTTGGTAGCCATTACATCGGCCAAGAGAGTTTCTGAGCTTCAAGCATTATCAGCTAAACCTCCTTACTTGGTATTTCGTCCGGACCGTGTCTACCTCAGGACCAACCCGTCCTTTCTTCCTAAAGTCGCTTCTGAAGCAAACATCAATCAGTCCATTAACCTCCCTGTTTTCTTCCCTAAATATGAAAACAAAGGTGAATATAAGCTCCATTCATTAGATGTTCACAGGCAACTTAGATTTTATCTGAACAGGACGGCTGGTCATAGGCAATCCGACCAGTTGTTTATTTCCTTTGCAAAATTCAATTTGGGCAAGCCAATTTCTAAAGTTTCTCTGTCCCGCTGGATTTCACAGTGCATCTTATTGGCTTATCAAGCTTCAGGAAGGCCCGCACGGAGGGTGTACGCGCCCATTCAACCCGGTCAGTATCTACCTCGGCAGCCTTTAAGGCTAGGATTCCTCTAGATGATATTTGTGCAGCAGCCACGTGGGCTTCATCTCATACTTTTATTTCCCACTATAAGTTGGATCTTGCATCTAGGGGTAGAGCATCCTTTGGCTCAGCGGTGCTCGAATATCCTTCCATGATGGCCCAAGATTCAGGTAGCTGGGGACTCTGTCCCACAGGTTGCAGACAAATGAATATCCTACTTCAGATTTAGAAGTTATGTACTCACCATAACGTTCCATCTGAGTAGGTGTATTCATTTGTCTGCAACCATCCGCCTCCTATCCCCCTGGCCTTTCAGTTTCCTGCATATTCTATGTTACCCTTTTCAGGGTGTTGTTGCTTTGGCAAACTCGATCTGAGGTCATGAGGGTAGAGCAGGGCATTATGGGTGAGGGGAGGAGCTGAGAGCTTGGATCCATAGCTGGAAAACCATGCCGGTTCGGATCCGATATCGGATCCATAACCCACAGGTTGCAGACAAATGAATACACCTACTCAGATGGAACGTTATGGTGAGTACATAACTTCTAATTTCGTAAACCCCAGAGAGTCGTGCCTGACACACGTGGTGAGTTTTCCTCCAGGGGCAGAGGAGGAAACAATAATAGACGCAGCGCTAGGGGCAGAGGGGGTCTGCAAAATCAGGGTAGCAGAGAATCTTTCTCTGACAAACCCTTCCAGCACCCCTGAGGGGCTGCCCGACTGTCCACCTTCGGAGGCAGTCGGGGGGAAGATTGTCACTGTACTCAGAAGCCTGGCAACTCCTCACACAAGACCGATGGGTACAGTCTATAATTTCTGAAGGTTACAAAATTCCCTTCATCCGCACCCCTGTACAAACAAACAGATCCCTTCCAGATGTCCCACCTACTCTAAGGGATCTAGCAGTACTAGAAATTTCAAAGCTGCTAGAAAAGAGGGCCATCCAGCCAGTCCCAGCAGACCAGCTAGGATCCGGGACTTACTCCAAGTTCTTTTTGGTACCAAAAAAGACAGGGGACTGGAGACCCATTTTGGATCTCAGCAGATTAAACAAGTCTGTTCAAAGAACGAAGTTCCGAATGGTCACGCTCCAGTCCATTCTACCCTTCTTGGGTCAGGACAATTGGATGTGCTCCATAGACCTTCAGGATGCGTACTACCATATAAAAATGGACAGGCGTTCCAGAAGGTTTCTCCGCTTCCGGCTGGGAGACAGTCACTGTCAATTCAGAGCCCTGCCCTTTGGTCTCACCACGGCCCCCAGGGTGTTTACCAAATACACGGCAGTGGTTATGGCTCACCTGAGACGACGGGGATTCCAGGTGTTTCCATATCTAGACGACTGGCTCCTTACTGCTTCCACCAGGCATCAGCTATTGCGAGCCAGGGACTATACCATCCAGACTTGCTCCGAGCTAGGTATATCATTAAATTTCGAAAAGTCTGCATTTTCGCCTTGTCAGTCTATAACCTTTATAGGCGCAGAATTAAATACAAAAGATCTATCTGCAAAACTCCCTCCAGACAGAGTATCAGACATTTGCCGACATGTGCAGATCCTACTGCAGTGCAAGATGATTCAGGCCAGATTTGTACTGAAAACATTGGGTCTCATGGCAGCAACGATCATTTTAGTCCCCCTGGCTCGTTTTCACATGCGGATCCTCCAGTGGATGCTGGTTACCCAATGGTCCTTTCAACAACTTCCAATGTCCCACAGGATAATAATCACTCAAACATGCAAGGACCACCTGGCTTGGTGGATGGTCTCCCCTCTAGTTCTCCAGGGCAGACCGTTTGTTTTTCCTCCTCCTGTTGCCACGATGACTACGGATGCCTCCGTGATCGGATGGGGGCATTTTCAGGCAGGACTGTCCAGGGCACTTGGCAACCCCTAGAGTACCACGTGCACATAAATGTCTTGGAGATGAGAGCGGTACTTTTAGCATTGCAAGCTCTTCAGGACTCTCTACCTACCGGGACTATTGCAGTTCAAACGGACAATATGTCTGTAGTGTGGTACATCAACAAGCAGGGCGGAACCAGGTCCTATCCCTTATGTCGAGAAGCACTCGGACTCTGGCAGTGGGCGATCTCTTCCCAACGGTTTCTGATAGCAACGCACATCCCCGGGAAGTCGAACGTCATAGCAGACAGGCTAAGCAGAGCCATTCTCATGCCTCACAAGTGGTCTCTCAATCAGTTAGTAGCGGACAAGATTTTCCGCAGATGGGGTCAACCTTGCTGCGACCTTTTTGCAACCCCTCTCAACAGCAAGTGCGAAGACTTCTTCACTCTCTTTTCCCTCCCAGGCCATTCCCCCAGAGACGCTCTAGTACATGATTGGCCCTGGGGTCTCCTATATGCATTTCCGCCTTTTCCCTTAATTCCCAAACTGATTCGGAAAGCGACCGCTTTGGGTTCCAGGATGATCCTCATTGCCCCTTACTGGCCTCGACAAATTTGGTTCCCATTCCTGCATCATCACCTACTGGAGCAGCCCTGGAGTCTTGACCCAGTGCCAGACCTGTTGGTCCATCAGTCGGGCGGGCTGCACCAATCCCTTCAATCTCTCAACCTCACAGCTTGGTTGCTCCACTTCCAACCTTAGCCGGGCTTCCTCATATTTCCCAGGCAGTGCGTGAAATCATCCTTTCTTCACACAAATCTACTACCAGAAAAACCTATGCTAGTAAGTGGAGACATTTCTCCTTCTGGGCAGAGGCCAGAAATAGAGATCCTTTTACAGCCCCTGTCCACAGTGTTATGGATTTTTTGGCAGAGCTTTTTCGAGCGGGCTCCTCTTTTGCCACCATTAGAGTCCAATTGGCTGCTATCGCTAATTTTCACGCTGGCCTGTCAGAGACCAGCATCATGTTCCATAAACTTTGTAAAGCCTTTCTTAAAGGGACTGTTTTGCTGAGGCCTCCGGTTACAGATCCCCCGTCTCCGTGGGATTTGAATCTGATATTAGCTTCCTTGATTCTCCCTCCGTTTGAACCTGTGGCCACCTGTTCCTTAAAGTTACTCTCCTGGAAGACTTTCTTCTTAGTAGCCATCACCTCAGCTAGAAGAGTGTCGGAACTTCAAGCCCTCTGTATTCGTCCTCCCTATCTTGTTTTTCACAAAGATAGCGTTTCACTCAGAACTAATCCTTCCTTTTTACCCAAGATTCCTTCTGAGACCAACCTGAATCAGGCCATTGATCTTCCTGTCTTTTCAAACAAAGCTGAACAAAAGCTGCATTATTTGGATGTTCACAGACAATTACGTTTTTATTTAGATAGGACAAAACTAACTAGGAAGTCAGACCAGCTCTTCCTGTCCTATGCTGAGGGCAAGCAGGGCCTGCCAGTGTCTAAAGTATCTTTATCTAGATGGTTGGCCTCTATCATTTCCTTTATTTACCAACTAAGACATAAAGAACTCCCTACAAAACCAAAAGCTCATTCCACCAGAGCGTTAGCTACGTCAGTAGCTTTTCAAATGAAATCTATTTGTGCTGCAGCCACATGGGCCACTCCTCATGCCTTTATTTCTCATTACAAGTTGGATATGGCCTCCAGGAGTCGGGCTGAGTTTGGTTCCACTGTGCTCAAGAGTCTGTTCCCATGAGCCACCCAGGGCTAAGCTGCTAGGGACGCTGTCCCATCCAGCAAGAATGAAGGTGAGATTGACAACTTAACATTAAGAAATTATGTACCTACCATAACGTTCCATGTTAGTTGTCTTCTCGCCTTCTTTCTTGCGTCCCACCCGCCATCCCCCTAGCCTGGACAGACCGAGATTAATCCTTCTGAGGTCTTATTCCTCTGCTTGACTATTTCCTAGGTTATGTCCTCCTCCGTTGTTACCACTGTAGGTAAACTTTATAGTAGGGACAGGTGTCTCCATGGTGTTAGCTCTACCAAACGAGATCTGGGTATCTGACGCCTAGCATTGTGGGATATGGGGAGGGCCTCGAGCCGGTAAATAGCTCTCTAGCTTTAGTATAAGGCCGAGTCGGAGCCGAGGATCGGCTCCGAACCCATCCAGCAAGAAAGAAGGCGAGAAGAAGACAACTAACATGGAACGTTATGGTAGGTACATAACTTTTTATTAATTGCTTCCCATTAAGGCGGCACCTGACATCTGAGGCAAGAAAAACTGATGTAATGGCGTCGGCTGCATGCTTTATACCCCTGACTACCTGACGTCATGGAAGAAGGGACAGCAACCAACGCAGGACCCAAGACTTTGATAATCAGGCTGACTGAGGGCTACTGCAAGCAGATAATCCACATGTGATGACTGCAACAGTGAATACACTCAAACATGTACATTTATGGTAAGTGCACACAACTGTGCTTTCCATGAACATTTCTTTTTCTTTTAATATTGAAAATTCCTTTAAACACACTAAATTTTCTAATGTGAGTCTAGAAACACTAATCAACTGACTCTTAATACCTTTCTTTTCATGCATAGGATGGCAACTCAAAAAATGTAAAAATGTATTACAATAAGTAGGTTTCCTAAAAATTGTAGTAACCAATGTGCCATCATGGTTTTTAGATAAATTAATATCAAGGTAATTAATAGTGTCACAATTGACAAGATAAGAAAATTCCAAAAAATCTGTACTTTTTTGCATATACTGTATAAACATATCCAATTGCTCACTAGTACCTGTCCAAATAAAAAGCAGATCATCCAGGTATAAAAGCAAGTGTAAAAAATATGCTTGCTCTGATTTAAGGCACCCCTTAAAAGTGTCAGATAAGTGAAGTTATTTGATAGACTTTCAGTGTAGGCTTCTCTGTTATTGTCCTATTTTTGACCTTTCTTTTCCTCCCTATTGTATACATACATACATACACACTATATGTGTGTATGCATATATATATGTATGTGTATATGTGTGTGTGTATATATATATATATATATATATATATATATATGTGTGTGTGTGTGTATCTATCTATCTATATATATAAATATATATATATAAATATATATATATATATATCTATATATGGGTCTACTATACATGTTCGGGATTTCAGAAAGCTGAAACCCATATGGCCGAGACCATATGTTCGACTCCTGAAATTTCGAACATGAAAAAAAAATAAAACACACCACATTATCTTACTTTTTAACTGCTAGCAGGGGGGCTATGCCCCCCACACCCCCGTAACTTAAATATACCAACTCCGAGATAGCATTATAGTGCAGAAATGGAAATCATTCCATTCCACACTGTGTGGAGATGCCGGTTCCGCATGGTCGGCATTTCAAATGTCGATCATATAGTTTCGGCCATATGGTCTTCGACATATATATGTATATAGTGGATATAAAAAGTTTACACACCCCTGTTAAAATGCCAGGTTTTTGTGATATAAAAAAATGAGACCACAATAAATCATTTCAAAACTTTTCCCGCCTTTAATGTAACCTGTAAAATTCAATTGAAAAAATATAAAAAATAAAAAAACGTACAATAAACTGGTTGCATAAGTGTGCATACCCTTAAACTAACTTCGTTGAAGCACCTTTTGATTTAATTACAGCTTTAATTATTCTTCTTGGGTGCACACCTGCCATCAATTAAAGAGAGACTGATTAATCCTAAATAAAGTTCAGCTGTCCTAGTAGGATTTCCTGACATTTACTTAGTTCCCTTACAAAGCATCAAAGGGATCTCATTGTTGAACGGTATCAGTCAGGAGAAGGATACAAAAAAATTTCCACAGCATTGGATATACTATGGAAGACAGTGAAGACAGTCATCAAAAGGTTCAGAAAATATGGGACAACAGTGATGTTGCAAAGAACCGAGCGTCCCACCAAAATTGATGAAAAGACTAGACAAAAACTGGTCAGGGAGGCCTACAGCAACACTGAAGAAGCTTCAGGAATTTCTAGTAAGTACTGGTTGTGTACTACATGTGATGGCAATCTCATGTATTCTCCATATGTCTGAACTATGGGGTAAGGTTGCAAGACGGAAGCTTTTTCTTGCACAGAAAAACACCCAGGCCGGGCTAAAATTTGGAAAACAATACATCAAGTCTCCCAAAAGCATATGGGAAAATGTGATGTTAAGTTGTCTATCTTGCCTTCGTTCTTGCTGGTTGGGATCGGAACCGATCCTCGGCTCCGACTCGGCCATCTTCTATAGCTCGAGAGCTGTTCATTGGCTCGAGGCTACCCCTTATCCCATGATGCCTAGCGCTAGCTACCCAGATCTCGTTTGCCGCTTCAGCTGCGAGGTGTAATTTTTCTGGCTCAGGCTTGTATAAAGTTTCTTTATAGAACTTCTTTACTAGAAATAGTCCTTTTCCTAGGGATTTTTGTTGGTTGTTAGTCTTATATTTGTTGTGTTGGTAAATGTGTATTTGTAGATTCCTTCCCGTTCCTTTAGAACTCGATTAATTTAGAGAGTCCCCCCCCCCCCCTTTCTCCTTATTCCTGTTAGGTTAGCCATTTAAGTTAGAGGCTTTCCTTCTATTTTCTTTATAGGCTAGCCATTTGAGTTAAAGGCTTTCCGATTTAAAAAAAAAAAAAAAAACTTTACCTTTAGTCTGCACTGTACTGTGTTTTTCTCTTTAATTTAATTTTGTTTGGTAGCTGTTGTATTTTTCTGTTACAGGATGTCCAAAGAATCCAAGGTGTCTGGGTTCAAGAAGTGTGACTCATGCTGTCAGAAAATGTCGCTGACAGATGGGCACACTTCTTGCGTCTATTGTTTAGGCGCTGTGCGCCTGCAGAACTCTTGTTCTATCTGCCATGCATTTAGTCCAGGAGCTCTGCAGGAGCATAAGAATAAGCTTATTCTTAGGGGCCTTTTAAAGCCCCAGGATTCTTCGGCCAAGACTCAGCCTGTGAAATCCCCTAAATCTACCAAATTGTCAGCTCCAAGTTTGGAGCCGTCTTTGGTTCAGTCTTTACCTGCTACATCGGTTCTGGCTGGAACCGATAAGACTATCTCCCCGTCGGCTCCATCAGAAACTTCGGAGCCTTCGCAGAGCCACAAGAGGCTGAGGTCCCCTTCTCTGGAATTGATACATTCGGCTCCTCTGTCTCTCCTGCAGACTTAGATGATTCGGAAGGGTCCCTGAGATCCCCCTCTGAAGATGTTTCCTTTTCGGACATCCTCGAAATGCTTAAGCAGTGTGAGAACTGGAATCCCCTAGCCCCTACCGAGGATGAGTCTGTATTCCTGGATGCGTTCGGTTCCCGACCTTCCACCTCCTGGGTTTCTCCGCCTTTCATTCCACTTATGTCCGTGGTGGCTCGAAAGGCTTGGTCGGCCCCGGATGCAGTGGAACCAATTCCGAGGAGACCTGGCAAGTTCATCACAGCACCCCATGATAAGCAGTTCCTTACCAAAGGTGTTCCTGTTGATGCCATGGTGGTAGCAGCAGCCACCAAAAAAGAGTTAGCGGAAACTTCTTCGTCTGTCCATCTTCCTAACAAGGAGTCTAGGACCATGGACAGATATGGGAAGCAAATGTTTGCTTCAGCGACCTTTTCTATGAGGTCACTGAACTACTTATGCCATTTTACCCGGCTTCAGAGGGATCTCCTTAAAGAGCTCGGAGATACCCTTCAAGATCCATCAGCTGTGGGGGCTCAAGCTAAAGTGGCTTCCCAGCTGGCGACCCTTAATTCTGTAGTCAACTCCTTCATGAGGCTCATCTCTTACGCAGCCAATGGTGCGAGTAGAGCCGCAGGTACGGGCGTGGCCCTTAGGAGACCTGCATGGATGCAGCTGTGTAACTTTGCGGCACCCTTTAGAGCGCCATTCACCAACACCCCCTTTGATGGTTCCTTTCTTTTTGTACCACAGTTGAAAGACACTTTGACTAGGTGTGAGCAAGAAGGCAAGACTCTCTCTGCTGTGGGAGTCTGTTTTTCCACTCCTTCCAGACCATACCCCAAGGGTCAGAAGAGTGGTAAAATGTGGTTCCGAAAATCCCAGGGAGCCTTGCCTGACACACGGAGCGATTTTTCCTCCAGGGGCAGAGGGGGAAATAACAACAATAGATGCCGCCCTCGTGGCAGAGGGGGTCCCCAGAACCAGGGCAACAGAGAATCCTTCTCTGAGAAGCCCTTTCAGCATCCCTGAAGGGTTGCCCTGCCTCTGGAGGCAGTCAAGGGAAGACTTTCACTGTACCCAAAAGCCTGGCTAAATTTAACACAAGACAGATGGGTACGATCAATTATATCCGGAGGTTACAAAATTCCCTTCTCCCAGCCCCCCTTACCATTGAGCAAATCCCTTCCAGATGTTCCACCCAATCTGAGGGACCGAGCAGTCATAGAAGTTTCAAGACTGATAGAAAAAAAGAGTCATCCTGGAAGTCCCGGCAGACCAACATGGATCCGGTACTTACTCAAGGTTCTTTTTGGTACCAAAAAAGATAGGGGACTGGAGACCGATTCTGGATCTCAGCAGACTAAACAAGTCTGTTCAAAGACCAAAGTTTCAGATGGTCACACTACAGTCCATTCTACCCTTTCTGGGTCAGGACAATTGGATGTGCTCCATAGATCTTCAGGATGCGTACTACCACATCAAAATGGACAGGTGCTCCAGGAGATTCCTTCGCTTCCGGCTAGGAGACGGTCATTACCAGTTCAGAGCTCTGCCCTTTGGTCTCACCACAGCCCCCAGGGTGTTCACCAAATTTATGGCAGTGGTCACAGCTCACCTGAGACATCGAGGATTCCAGGTGTTTACATATCTAGACGACTGGCTCCTCACTGCTACTACCAGGCATCAACTTCTTCAAGTCGGGGACTACACAATCACAACCTGCTCCCAGTTGGGCATTACAATAAACTTCGAAAAATATGCCTTGTTGCCCTGTCAATCTATCACCTATGTAGGTGCAGTCTTAGATACAAGGAACATGTCCGCAAGGCTACCACCAGAAAGGGTGTCTACAGTTCGTCATCAAGTACAAATTCTGATGTAGAGCAAAAGAATCAAAGTCAGGTTCGTCCTTCAAACTCTGGGTTCCATGGCAACAGCCATTCTTCTAATCCCACTGGCCCGCTTTCACATGAGGATCCTTCAGTGGCTTCTGTTCACACAGTGGTCTTTCCAACAGCTGCCCATGTCTCACACGATCATGATTACAGAAGCATGCAAAAGGCACCTTTCCTGGTGGATGGTCTCCCCACTAGTGACTCAGGGCAACACCCTTCATTCAGCCCCCTCTGGTAGCCAAAGTGACCACAGACACCTCCCTGATAGGGTGGGGGGGCATTATCAGGGCAGGACAGTCCAAGGCATTTGGCAGCCTCACGAGTACCACCTGCATATAAACGTCCTAGAAATGAGAGCCATGCTCCTAGTGTTGCAAGCTCTTAAAGACTCTCTCCCTTCGGGGACCATTGCAATTCAAATGGACAACATGTCAGTGGTGTGGTACATCAACAAGCAGGGCGGAACCAAGTCCTACCCCCTATGTCGAGAAGCACTCAGACTCTGGCAGTGGGCGATGTCTTCCCAACGATTTCTGATTGCGACACACATCCCTGGGAGGTCCAACGTCATAGCGGACAGGCTTAGCAGAGCTATTCTCATGCCTCACAAGTGGTCTCTGAATCAGGTAGTTGCGGATCTGATCTTCTGCAAATGGGGACAGCCTTGCTGTTATCTTTTTGCCATCCCCTTCAACAGCAAATGCAGCAACTACTTCTCCCTTCTTCCGCTTCCAGGTCACCCACCCAGAGACGCTCTAGACCACGATTAGCCTCAGGGACTAATTTATGCCTTCCCTCCGTTTCACCTGATACCGAAACTCATACAGAAAGCAATATTGTTGGGTTGCAAAATTATCCTCATTGCCCCCCTACTGGCCTCGACAGATATGGATGTCCTTCATGGATGCATCTGCAGTCATAACAAGTGGGTTGTCCTGTCGTCAGGCAGCCCTGCAGTCGGCCGGATTCCAAAGTCCGGGTCCGGCTTCGGCTGATGTCGCACTCCACCCGACGTCATCTCTGTTGGTCTTCGGGTATAAAAGCATCAGCCGACGTCATTTTCCCCAGTCTTTCTTGCCGCGTGGCGCCCGAAGCAGAAGCTGTTCGCAAGTGCCGGTCGGTCGGATCCAGAGATTACTTCTACCGAATACTACTTCGAAGACTTCTAAAGCTAAGTACCCCGTTGGGGACTCTTTCTTGCCTCAGCCGATGTCAGAAAAAGTTAACAATTGTTTAACCTGTGGGAAACAAATACCTCATAAAGATTTCCACTCTTACTGTCTGCCTTGTTTAGGCCCAGCCCACGACGTAGCAGCCTGTTCGCCTGTGCCTCTTTCAACCCGAGCGCTTAGGTGTCGGTCGGAGTTTGCAGAACAGTTTTTCGGTTCTGATTTTGCGTACATTATGCCGTCGGATCCTCCGACTACCCCAAAAGCAAAGATAAAGACCGACACTCGCGGTCCACGGTTTCGGCGAAACCACGGTAAAGCAAACTGAGTGTCTCGGTTTCGGCGAAACCGAGAAAACTGCTCAAAGTACAGCTGAACCTATTCTTACAACTGAGGCCCCTGCTACAACTCTTGAATCGACCTCAGAAATTTTACCCACTACGGTGGTTGACTTATCAGACACCATCCCCTTGGATGTCTCTACCCCAGCACGTGGTGCTGCTAGGCCTCCAGCAGCCATGTCCATTAAGGCCTTCGCCAGGGCTAAAGCAGCCAAGACTACTAAAACAGTGCCTGTTAAACCCCCACATCCAGGCCCTCTTCTAGTTCTCAAATGCTTTCTTTGGCAGGAGATTTTATTTCTTTTATTTGAGGAGCTCAATCTCACCCAGACAGGGCCTCTCAGCCCCAGAGAAGAGACCTAGGGCAGAGCCCCTGAGCCAGTGTCTTCTGATGATTCTGCTGATGAATCAGACATAACTGACCAGCCTGAGGCTCCTTCTCCAATTTTGAAGATTCTGATGCTGAAGAATCCATTCCAGCTGCTTCCCCACCAGAAGAATTCTCCTTTGGGGAAACCTTGCATGCCATGCGAGAACAGTTCAATGGCAGCAACAGGATTTTTCAGACTCCAGAAAAGACTTAGGACCTTTCTGCACCTCCCACAGCACAGGCCCTTAGCTATACCTCCTGTTCTCTCTGTGGTGGATGATGCTTTCAATGATGTTTGCTCCGCTCCAGATTCTTTACCCCAGCCCCTGCCAAACCAGACAGATTTTACAGGGTGCCAGATACTCATCACCACCTTTACAAGGCCCCACTTGCAGACCCAGAAACTATATCCCAGGGTCCCAAGGCAGTAGCGACCACAGCTAAAACCCTATTCCTTCTGAAAGGGAAGCAAGGTCACTAGACAGATGGGGTAAAAGGTCTACACTTCAGCTACTCTCTCAGCTAGAGCTTTAAACTGTCAGTTTCACATGATACAATACCAAGAGTTTATGCTTGATCAGTTAACTAAAAACTAACCACTGATGAATCTCTTGATAAGAAATATGTATTAGAGATGGTAAATAACATACAACAGGTTAGCAACCATTCCTTAAAATGTGGCTATGATGCACTGGAGGCTTCATTTAGATCAGCCATGACAGGCACAGTGATAAGAAGGCATGCATGGCTAAAGGAACAAGCTTTACGGATCATGTTAAAGCTAAGTTGCTAGATGCTCCTATGGACAAGACAAGTTTGTTTGGTACACCTGCCCAGCAGGTTATGAAGAAAATGGAAGAAAAGGCAAAATCTGTTCAAACTGTTAAAGATTTCTTGCAGGTTCAACCCCAAGGTTTAGCAGGAACTGGCCTGCCAAAATTGGTCCTTTCCTGACTCCACAAAATTTCAAAGGGGCAGGAATAGGCGTTCCAGAGGCAGAAACCAATCCAGAGGAGGTGCCTACAGAGGGCGATAGTGGAAAGGTAACAACAGAGGCACAGACACAGCCACTGCCACTACATCAGCACAACCACAGTGACTTAATCCTAAATCCGCCTACCAGGGAACAAATAGCAGCTCCTCTAGGCGGAAAGTTAACCTTATTTTCAAAGAACTGGCACTACATAACAAAAGACAAGTGGATTTTACAAACCATAGATCAAGGTTACGGTTTCACTTCCACACTTTACCAGTCAAAGAGGAATGCCAAATCTACCTCCAAATCAAAAACAGAGGCTCTACGCCAGATAATGGAGTTAGCAAACATGAGAGCTGTGGAAAGAGTGCCAACAGCAGAACAAGGAAAGGGGTTCTACTCCAGACTATTCCTAGTTCCAAGAAAGGAAAAAGTTGGAGACCAATTCTCGACCTGTCCACCTTAAATACATACATCATTGTCCCAAAATTCAAAATGCTGACCCTACAGCAACTTCTTCCCATGCTGGGCAAGGAGTCTTGGCTGGTAACTCTAGATCTCAAGGAGGCATACCTGCACGTCCCCATTCGACCAATCTGCAGAAGATACCTCAGATTTCTTGCAGGATCAGAGCACTATCAATTCTCAGCATTGCCCTTTGGCTTATCTACTGCCCAGAGTATTCACAAAATGCCTGGCATCAGTAATCGCCCATTGCAGACTACAGGGAATTCAAATTTACCCATACCTGGACGACTGCCTGCTACAAGGGACAACAAAAGCAAGCTGACAACAGATTTACAAAGGGTCATTTACTTGCTACAAGGACTGGGATACACAGTCAATTTACAAAAGTCAAGGCTGATACCATCCCAAACAAGGACATTCTTGGTAGGAATTGGACACAGTACAACAAATGGCATTCCTGACTACAGAAAAACAAAAAGAACTTCCTCTTTACTTCTTGGCACTAACAAAACTGAAAAAGTTAACAGCAAGAAAAGTTCTGCAGGCCTTGGGCTTCATGGCATCATGCATAATCTTGGTCCCATTTGCCAGACTACATATGAGGAAACTACAGTGGTACCTAAAGAATTTATGGTCCCAACACAGACACAGTCTAGAAACAGAAATCCCACTAATTCCATGCTTAAAACAGGAGTTCCTATGGTGGGCTCAGGCATGCCAGTCAAACCCAGGCCTACCCTTTGCAGATGTCAACCAAGCCAGACCATCACAACAGCCGCTTCAGACCTAGGATGGGGGGCCCACATGCTGGACAAATGCGTGCAAGGATTGTGGACACAGGATCAACTTCACCTGCACATCAATCTAAAAGAAATGCTGGCAGTAAAACTGGCAATCCAAAAGTTCAAACCATTTCTCAAAGAGGGCCAGTTGATGATAAGGACAGACAACACCACAGTCATGTGGTACATCAACAAACAGGGAGGCACTCATTCATAGCCCCTATGCAGAATGACCTTGGAGCTGTGGACCCTGGCACTCAGCTACAACATGGAGTTACAGGCAATATTTGTACCGGGAAAGACAATACTCTAGCAGACATATTAAGCAGAACCACTTGGATGCCCACGAATGGAAGCTGCACCGGACATCTTCAAGACCATCTCAAGAAATGGGGAATGCCACAGATAGACCTATTGCATCACCTCTCAATCACCAGCTCAAAAAATTCTGCACAAGGACATTCCACCCACTAGCATGGAAAGTGGACTCACTCTCCTTCAACTGGAAAGGCCTAACAGCATATGCATTCCCACCTCTTCCTTTGATACACAAGGTACTACTAAAAATCAAGGAAGAGCGTCCAAGGATAATCCTGATAGCTCCAAACTGGCCAAGACAACACTGGTACCCACTACTGAAGAGCATGTCTCAGAACAATATGTGGCCAATACCCCTGATGCCTTTGATGTTAACTCAGAACAACTACAGCATCATACATCCAAACCTAAAACGCTGCAACTGACTGCATGGAACATCACATAGCAGCAGCTAATCCAGAACTTTCCCAAAGAGTTAAAGACATTATTCTTGAAGCACGCAGACCTTCAACAAGAAGGAACTATGCTGGAAAATGGAAAAGGTTTGTCATTTGGAGTACGGAAAGAGGAAAAGATGTGTCAAACATAGATATGCCTAACATTCTGGAGTATCTGGCGAACTTCTTCATTCAGGCCTGTCCTACTCCTCCATCAAGATACATGCATCAGCTATTTCAGCAGAATACAGCTTTGATCCACCTGTTTTTCGCACCCTTTGCTCAGGCAGTTCCTCAGAGGAATCAAGAATGTAAAACCTCCAAGGAAACCACCATTACCAGCTTGGGATTTAAACTTTGTGCTAGAAAAGTTGACACTATCACCCTTTGAACCAGCAGCAACAGCAGACCTACAACACCTGTCATGGAAAACTGCTTTCCTACTGGCAATTACTTCAGCAAGGAGGGTTTCAGAACTACAGGCCTTAATGGCAGTGCAACCCTTCCTAATCTTCCACCAAGATAGAGTGTCCATGAGGACTAATCCTACATTTATGCCCAAGGTGGTATCCAGAGTGTCTTTAAACCAGGCAATCCACCTACCTACCTTCTTTCCCAACCCACAAAACAGAGGGGAAAGAATACTGCATACCTTGGATGTACATAGGCAGCTACGCTACTACTTGGACAGAACAAAGAATAGCAGAAAGACTGACCAACTTTTTGTAGCCTACGCAACAGGAAGGGAAGGAAAAGCTATTTCCAAACAGACAATCTCCAAATGGATAGGAAATTGCATACGATACTGTTACTCCTTCCATGGAAAACCAATTCCACAGAGCATAAGACCTCATTCTACAAGGGCAACAGCCACTACCACAGCCTTCTTACGAGGAGTGGCAACCAAAGACATTATTGAGGCGGCTACTTGGACCTCCGTGCATACATTTGCCAAGCATTATAATTTGCCTCTATATTCCAGATCCCGAGCAGGGTTTGCCACTGCTGTACTGCAAGGGATCCTAAACACACCATAATCTACTTTTATCCTCCTCCCTAGTTGGCTATGGTATTCTACCCACTTGTTATGACTGCAGATGCATCCATGAAGGACATAGTACAGTTTTGTACCTACCATAAATGTAGATGTCCGAACTGGATAGCATCTGCAGTCAGGATTACCCTCCCTCCTTCCCTCTGTGGTACTCCTAGGGTGTTTACCCTCCTAATAGCTAGCTGTTGGGGGGGAGTCTTTTATGGTGTATTTGTTTGTATATATGTACATATATGCTTATTGCTGTGTTTACCTCTATCTATTTGGAAACATTGGCATCTATCCAAATTTTAGCCTGCAAGAGGGCTACTGGCATCTGGGGCAAGAAACACTGAGGAAAATGGCGTCGGCTGATGCTTTTATACCCGAAGACCAACAGAGATGGCGTCGGGTGGAGTGCGACATCAGCGAAGCGGACCGGACTTTGGAATCCGGCCGACTGCAGGGCTGCCTGACGACAGGACAACCCACTTGTTATGACTGCAGATGCTATCCAGTTCGGACATCTACATTTATGGTAGGTACAAAACTGTACTTTTCCATTCCTGCACCATTACCTTCTCGATCAGCCCTGGTCTCTGGATCTGATTCCAGACCTACTGATTCATCAGTCAGGCAGGCTGCATCAATCCCTCCAAACACTCCAGCTCACAGCTTGGTTGCTCCACTTCCAACCTTAGCCAGGCTTCCCAGCATTTCCCCGGCCGTGCGTGAGATGGTCTCCTCTCACAAGTCCACAACTCGAAAGACTTATGCTAGCAAACGGAAACGTTTTTCTTGTTGGGCAGAGGCTAGGAACGTAGATCGTGTTTCAGCCCCAGTCCACGAAATTTTGGAGTTCCTAGCATAACTTTTTCATTCTGGGTCTGCTTCTGCTACAATCAGGGTTTAATTGGCGGCCATTTCTAACTTTCATGTTGGGTTGTCTAATTCAAACATTATGTCTCATATGCTCTGTAAAGCCTTTTTAAGAAGGACTACTCTCCTTAAACCTCCAGTGAGAGATCCCCCTCCTCCTTGGGACCTTAATTTGGTACTAACCTCCTTAATTATGCCCCCCTTTGAACCTGCAGCATCCTGCTCCATTAAGTTTCTATCTTGGGAAACACTTTTTCTGGTAGCTATTACTTAAGCCAGACGCATCTCTGAACTTCAGGCACTATGTGTTCGTCCTCCATACTTGGTTTTTCATAAGGACAGGGTTGCTCTGAGGACTAATCCCTCGTTCCTTCTGAAAGTCTGCTCAGAAAACAATTTAAACCAATCTATAGACCTTGTGTTTTTCCCTAACCACACCACCAAGGCAGAATATAACTTACACCAATTGGACGTTCATAGACAATTGTGTTTTTACTTGCATAGGACTAAGGATGTAAGGAAGTCGGACCAACTATTCCTTTCCTACACCCTAGGCAAACAAGGTCTCCCAGTTTCCAAAGTGACCTTATCCAGGTGGTTGTCTGACATTATTACTTTCATTTATCAGTTGAGAAACAAAGAGTTGCCTATCAAACCAAAAGGTCATTCTACTAGGGCTTTGGCCACCTCTGTAGCCTTCCAATCTAGGTTGCCCATGGATTCTATCTGTGCATCTGCTACGTGGGCAAATCCTTATACCTTTATTTCTCATTACAAGCTAGATATGGTCTCCAGGAGCAGAGCTGACTTTGGTTCCACTGTTCTGAAGAGTCTGTTCTAATGAACCGCCCAGGATTGTAGGTGCTAGGGACGCTGTCCCAACCAGCAAGAACGAAGGCGAGATAGACAACTTAACATAAAGAAGTTATGTACCTACCATAACGTTCCATGTAAGTTGTCTTCATCTCGCCTTCTTTCTTGCATCCCACCCTCAGTCCCCCTGTCCTATTGGATCGAGAGGCATTTTGGTTTCACTGGCTGAGTGTTCTCTGGTTTGTTTCCTCTACTGACTTTTAGGGAAGGGGGGGGTTTT